>NW_023476854.1:0-2929 GCF_013731165.1 Rhagoletis pomonella
CAGAGGTTCATCAACGGAATGCGGGACGTGTATACCAAGCGAGAGACGTACGCGAATCCTAAGCCAACATTTGCTGAAACTGTCTCGTATGCTCAGACGCGTGAAACGGCGGCGCTCCTAAGTAGACCAGCCTACAAAGCACATCGCGTGGAAGTGGAAACCCCGGACGAGACAAATGAAATGCTGAAGAAGATTATCCAACTGCTGGGCGAGAAAAAGCATGGTTCTTGCAAATGTTTTAAATGTGGAAAGTCAGGCCACTTCGCCCGCGATTGCAGTTCAAGTTCCAGTGGGCTCAACAATTCAGCAGGACGCAAACGCAGGGCTGAAGGAGACGAAGCCAACTCCAATCAGTCGTTAAACTGAAACGAGCCAGCAGGAAGGGCCGCGTGCTGGCTCCAGAAGTTGAAGGGCCCATAATCTCCGTCTCACAAATTGGCCGGAATGCGAGCAACCTCACTATTGGTGGATGTGTGAATGGGCAGGAGAGAGTACTGACAGTGGATACTGGAGCGACACATTCCATTATTCGACCGGATTTGGCCACTTTTTATGTGAAGCCACTACCTGGAGCAAAGCTGCAGACTGCAACTGGTGAATGCACCCAAGTATTAGGAGAAGTACCATGCGAGGTAATAATCGACGATTGGGCCTCGTACACTAAGTTTATAGTGGCAGACATTGTGGATGAAGTCATCATCGGCGTGGATTTCTTACTTGGCCAAGGCATGAAGATTGACCTCCAGAGAATGATCCTGACAGATCGTCACCGGGAAGTGCCACTTAGGGTTGGTTACGACAGCCAGTACTGCAGTAGACGGTTAGTCTTAGAGGAAGTGTCGACAATTCCACCAGAAACGGAAGCGGTTAGTTGGGCGGAGGTTGGCAGTGATGGAGACGGAGTGGTTTTATCAGGAGAAGGAAGCGGTTCACTGATACAGGAAAAGCGTGACGGTTCCGCTAGCTCAGTGAAGAAGAGGTCGCAACAAGGAAGTGGTCATGGCGAGCCAGGCAGTGTTTCCGGCAGGAGGAAAGCCACTGAACCACGTTGCAATGGTGATACGCCGGTGGCCGGAAATGGAAGCGGCTGTGGTAGCAGTAGGCGCGCTTTGAAGTGTCCTGAAAAAGGTGGTCGGAAAAAGCGAGCAGTTAAGCCGGAAGCCAAGGGTGAGATTATACATGTCCGGTCAATGAAGTTAGCATCGGCGGAAGAGCGAGATACGAAACGACGGCGGAAGCTTCAGCGTAAGGATCCGGATGTAGCAAGATGTGCTAAAGGCAGTGCAGAGCGAAGGCGGGAGTCAGGGTGTCAGGGACAGATGATTCGGCATAGATCCGAAAAGGGTGCCCACGAGAAGAGACATGGTCTGGTCACCACCAGTGGCCGGCAGAAGCACGACCATGTGAGATGGTGCACTCCCGGAGATAAGCCGGAAGCAATGTCCAGTAACGCACTGTGGTTGTACATGTCGCAGCAGAAGAAAAGCTTTACCTCCAAGCAAAGACTTGACTGGAAAGATCCGTTGAAGATTGACAAACGGCTGAAGGACGCAGTGCATCAAATCCAGACAATGGGGAGACCGAGGACCAAGATGAAAGTGGTCCACTTGGAAAGACTTGCAGCGGTTGGAGCGGCAAGTGTGTCTGATCGGGACGATCAGACTTAGGTGGAGGGCAGTGTGGCGAATACTGCGGCAACACAAAGCGAACAACGAGAAATAGGCAGAATGTTCGAGGAATGACGTAGAATGTTCCACAAAGAGAAACGTCAAGTTGGATGAACACTGCGAACAGCGAGAGAAAGAGAATGAGCGATAAACTTCAGAACGTTCTAGAGTTGCCATAAGTGTGAGCGCAGGTATATAAGAGCCACGACACAGCGGAGTTGAGTTAGTTACGAAGTTGCAAGTCAGCAAGCTACAAGTAAAGTGAGCAGAGAAGCGAATTGCGAATAAGCAAGCTATAAGTTTAATTGTGTGTAACAAGTTCAGTAAAGCGTTGTAATTGCCTTAACAAGTATTGTAGTATTTTTACTGTATTAGCAAGTATTGTAAAATTGTTTGTTGTACAATAAAGTTAATTGTACTACAATTCGGTCATCGTTAGCATTTATTTAACAATCCAGCGATACGAGCCCGAGTATATTTGGGAAATCCCTCAAGGTTTCGAGGATAATCGTAACAATTGGTGTCAGAAGTGGGATTGTTAAATAAATCCCGAAGGACAAACTTTTGAAAATGGCAAAAATTCAGGACTTGAAGATTGAGGAACTCAAACAGGAGTTGGAGAAGCGAAATTTAGCAACCTCCGGAAGAAAAGTGGAGTTACTATCACGGCTGCGAGAGGCTATGGAAGCACAAGGCATCGACGTGGACAAATACGACTTCCAGGGTAAACTTGACGATGCATTCGCAAAGGATGAACAGAAGGATGAGGCCGCTTGTTCGTCGAAGGATGTGCAGCAGACATCCGGGAAGGTTGAAGAACAGCAAAAGTCTCCAAGTTCATCAACATCTATGGACATGAACACGTTATTGGCTGCCATGTCACAGATGTCATCACAGCTGTCGTCACAGATGCAAGCACAGGATACACGTATGTCAAAGATGTCCTCACAGATTTCATCCCAGCTGCAAGTGCAGGAAACACGCATATCATCGCAGCTAGATGAAAAGATTACTCAGCTACAAGAGAATTTATTCAAAAATAACGCGGAACTGAGAGAGAGACAGGATAAAATCGAGGAACGACAAGATAAAATGGAAGCGCTTATTAAGGAAAAACAGGAGAAAGTCGAAGCTAAGGTGGATGAGCTTGAAGATCGTTTCCGGGGTTTGCAGTTGAACCGTCCAGCTACTTCGACGAACGCTCCCAAGGTAAAAACCCCATCCTTTGACGGCACGATTCCTTTCCAAGTCTTTAAGCTCCA
>NW_023476855.1:0-2929 GCF_013731165.1 Rhagoletis pomonella
GAATAAGCCAATACACGATTGCAGTTGCTTTGAATTTGTAGGTACTGGAAATTTTTGTATACTTTTAATGTGGGAGTCATTCGGCCGTATTCCCGAACGGGTGACGGAATATCCTAAATAATCAATTTCACCAAAACCAAATCGACACTTATCTAAATTGAGTTCTAAGGCTCGTAAATTAAGTCGTTCCAATACTTCTTTTAACAGACTTTTATGTTCATCAAAATTCTCAGTAGCAATAAGAATGTCATCCATATAAACAATAACCTTTCTATCATCGATCATATCTCTAAATATACTATTGATAAAGCGTTGGAATACGGCAGGGGCATTCTTTAGTCCGAAAGGCATTTTAAGGTACTCGTATTGGCCAAACGGCGTTACGAAGGCAGTAAATTTAATTGACTCTGGATCCATCTGCACTTGGTGAAATCCACTTTTCAGATCCAATACCGAAAAGAACCTTTTATTCTGCAGATAATCAATGCAGTCTTCAATTAAGGGTAAGGGGTAGTTATCCCTAACTGTTAATTTATTAAGGGCCCGATAGTCAACACACATTCGTATTTTACCATTTTTCTTTTTTACCAACACAATAGCGGAAGCGTACGGGGAGTTACTGGGTCTTATTACCGCCCCTTGACGCAATTCGTCTATAATAGATCGTACTTGGTCTCGCTCAGCATAAGAGAGCCTTCGAGGGGCACAGTGAAAGGGAACGTCGGAAGTTAAGTGAATTTTCATCTCGTACTTAAATGGTTCGGTAGTTACATCAGTTTTTAAATAGGCACCGTCTATAATTAGTTTAAGATCCTCATGTTGAACTCTAGGCAACTCAGGGTCTATAGTAACGTCCTTTTGGTCGTGAGAAAAGTCAATATTAAATATATCGTACACGTCAACGGCAGCGGGATCACTAAACTCCTTACAATTATCGGCAATAGTTTCATTTTTATAGTTATCATCGGGTCTAGGCAGCTTTATCATGATGGAGTGCGCATCGGAACGAGTTACATTAGGGTTGTACATAATAGAATTAGCTCGGTCTCTAATTTCTAATAATTCACTTCTAGAATATTTCTTTGTGATACCTCTTAATCTTATATTAAATAACCGGAGGAAGTCTCGTCCCAAAATAAGTGGTATGGTCATACCTTCATTTGAAATAACGTTCAATTCAATTTCACTCTTTTTATTAGAAAATTCAATTATACATGTAATTTTAAAAAGTACGGTTATTCTTTTTCCTCCGATGCCTTTATACTTGCATGCTCCAACTGTTTTGGGACCATCGACTCCTTTACAAAACTAACCGGACTACCGGTGTCAAAAAGAGAGAATACCATGTCAGATATCAGCTCTCTACCTACTACATATGATATACTTACAAAATTAAACTCGTCGATGACATCCTCATTGTATGCTGCTTCATCTGCTACAAACGCAACATCCTCTCTTGGTTTCAGAACTTTTGCTGGATTCGGGCAATTACGGTGGTCGTGGCCCATTCGCCAGCAACGGAAACAAGAACCATCTGGACGAAGTGGATATGGGCAACTGGGTTTGGTGTGCCCATAACGCGAGCAATTGTAGCAGAGCGTTGCTTGTTGTATGTTTGTCCTCGGCTTAGAAGTCCCAGCTGGTTGCTTTACGTTCGTTGCTGATTGTTGTCTCATATTTGTTGTTGTTGTCACTTGCTTCGTATTCGTGTTCAATGTATTGACCACGAAATATTTATGTTGATATCTACCTATAATGGTCTTCAACTCATCTAGCGTACGTGCCGTCAAAAGAATCTGCATGTTGGGTACATTCCCAATACCGTCAATGATGAAATCTATAAATTCCATTTCGGAAACGTTAGCACGCTTTGCCAATGCCTGCATACTGAGAACGTAACGGTGCATAGACTCGTCTTTCCGCTTCCATCGCCGCTGCGATAGCATCTTATAAATTTCTTGCCGAGTGACCTTGACGTCAAACTCAGCCAGCAGCGCTTGCCTCAGGGCGACGTAGCTCAATGCCGACGTAGTCGACAAAAATACCCGAGCAGTCCCCGTCAACGATCGACGTAGCGCCAGCAATTTAAATTTGTCGTCCGCCCCCGACGACTCCATTATCTCCTCAAAATCGTTGAGAAAATAACGAACCGAATGTGACACGTCGTCGCCACTAAATTTGGGAAGGGCATGTTCAATGTCCCCGAAATCTAAACGCCGTTGACTCATAATTGGGGTCCGGCCTTCTAGCTCCTCAATTTGTTTCATCAGTGTTAATATTTCGAGGCGTTTTTTTAATGCATTCACCTCCTCGTCTATATCTGTAAGCCTCGGCCTTCCATCAGTTGTATCCATGGAAACGGCAGCATTGGTGGCAACTTCAAAGTCGGTGGAACGGGCAGTACCGGCATTTTTGGTAGGATGTACGGCAGCGGCATTGTTGGGAAAATGTACGGCAGCGGCAGTTTCGGCAACATATACGGCAGCATCATTCTCGGCAACACATACAGCAGCATCATTCGCGGCAACATACACGGCAGCATCATTCTCGGCAACATACACGGCAGCATCATTCTCGGCAACATCATTTTCGGCAGCATGTACGGCAGCAGCACTTTCTTTTCCAACTGAGTTGGCAGTGGCTTTATTTTCAGCTTCTGCAGTATCGGCAATATTTGTAGGGTTGTTTTCCCCATCTCCTATGACGTTTTGTAACAGCTTACGTAGCTGCTGAGTGGTGGCAGATGATGGGAAACTCACACCTGCCTCGGTAAGTAAATTAACCAGGTCTTGCCTTGGATTTGCCATTACTAAATCGCAAGATTTTGATTTTTCCGGTTGCGCTGGGTATCGACCTTACACCTGAGATATAAATCTTATTATTTTTTTAGCTATTACGCAGGGATTAACACCGATTTGATTATTCGCTG
>NW_023476856.1:0-2929 GCF_013731165.1 Rhagoletis pomonella
CTTGTAGTTATGAATTTTCTTGTAGTTATGAATTTTCTTGTAGTTATCAATTTTCTTGTTGTTATCAATTTTCTTGTAGTTATCAATTTTCTTGTAGTTATAAATTTTCTTGTAGTTATCAATTTTCTTGTAGTTATCAATTTTCTTGTAGTTATCGATTTCCTTGTTGCTATAGATTTTTTTGAAGCTATCAAATCAATCGTTTTTTTTTTTTGCAGTTAGAGATTTTTGTGAAGTTATATATTTCATTGAGGTTATCGATTTTCTAGAAGTTATCAGCTTTCTTTTAGTTCTCGATTCTCTTGTTATCGCTTTTCCTGTAGTAATCGATTTTCTTATAGATCTTTATTTTCTTTCAGTCATAGAAAGTGTAAAGTTACGAATTTTTATAGTTATCGATTTTATTATGGATTTCGTTATTGGTAAGCATATTTTGGTTGGTAGCGATATTGGTATGGTTATCTCTATCATCATTGCTATCGATGTTGCTATTACTAACGGCAACGCAGTCCTCTGAAATCCTAAGAGCTTTTCAATTATTAAATACAGTATATTTTGCTTAGCTGCACATCCTTCTTTGCACGAAAAACTTGTGCACTTAACCGAAAAAGGCACTTAAGCGAATTTTCTTTACTACTTCAATGAGGAAGGTATCCAAATCCCTATGAAACCAAATAATGGAGAAGCACTTACCACGTAGAAATTACTGCAAGCGAAATTTTTACCGAATAGTATCTAATTATCTATATAACTACGTAAATTGATAGCCATTTTCGTTGTTCCGCGAGATGAGCAAAATAAATAAAAGATTGTAAAATTAGCTAATTGTAGGGTCAGTGCAGGTAAACGTAATACTTTCTTTGATAATTGATACTAGTTGCACAATTTTTAAGGCAGGTATCGCCAATGTGCAGGTATGTTGAATGCATCTATCGGAGCAGTTTCCTTATAAATGTTTAAAATAATGCCTCTGATGCACATTTTGGGGTAGTTATCTTAAATGTGCACTTAAGCATAAAGGCAGCAAAGCAAAATATACTGTACATACATGTTATACATACACACATATGTACATCTGCAAGCATTTACGAATATACCTTGCAGATCAATCTAACGTAACGCAAACTCTAAAAACTAGAATACTTCCCTCAGCCCTTTAAAGGAGTGCCATTTTTACAAAAAAAAAAAAAAAAAAAATTAACACAAATTTTATTTCTAATAAACTTTTTATTTATTTATACTTTCATTTGAAATCCCTTATAAAATCCATCTGCCAATCCTTAAAAATCAAAATATCAATTAAATTTGAGTTCAAACCCATACGAGTGTACGCATTTGTAGGGTGTAAGAGATGTGGGTGTAAGTGAAAGAAAATCTGCGAAAATATAAAACAAAATTTCCGGTCAAAGTTTAGAGAACAACAAATGGTTTTAGTGTCAAAATGGCATTGCAACATTGAAACTTTGTGCGCTGACATACAACTGTCAACTCGTCTGACTGTTTCGTTGCATGTAGTACGAGTATATGTCTTTCGAATTATTACATGCCGACACATTTTTTGTTAGCTATTATAGTGAAGTGCCCAGTAAGAACCATGGGAGCATGCTAGTGTTAGATTAATATGAAAAAAAATTGATTTTTGCAGTTTACACTCTTCCAAAAGCGCGAAAAGCTCTAAAGCTCACAGATATTAAAGTTAGTGAAGAGAAAAATATAGATAAACATATATTTATTTTCACACTGAGTGATGGCAAGCTACGTAGATTTAAGTTTTGGGGTTCATATAATAAATCTCCATTCATCTCTTCATGTATCAATCTATTGGGAAGGGACGAAAAACTTTTGAGGTCATACCGAATTTCCACTTATGATTTGAGCAGATATTTTTATGCGTTTGCATATTGCATAATGAATATAATATACATAAAATGCATATAGATATATATTTATAATATGTTTCGACCATCGCGCTTTGTAAATAGCAAATTTCTTTTTAAGCTGTCTTGATTTGGAGAAGTAGCGGTTGTTGTTAACAGTTTCCATAATGCAGATACATTAAGACATCAAAAACTAATGTTTTCTTATGCAGAAATTAAAGCTGTGATCTCATATTCGGACAACTGATGTTTTAGCTAGCTTTTCTTATGAACCGAATTTCCGACAGGGTCTTTATATATTTGCATGTCGGTGTATCTTTGGGAAAATTAGTTTTTGTTAACGTATTCAGCGCTAAATGTAGCGAAAACAACACCACTTTAGTGCACAAATTTGTTTCATTACATACTCTATATACAGTCATGTGAAAAGTAATAGGTACACAACATTTTGACAAATTTTTGCTATTTATCATTTGTTTGTTTAATATTTATAATTTTTTTTTTATAAACCATATATGTTCGAGTTTCAAGCTTTGTAGAAAAATTAGAAAAATTCCCAAAATTTTTACAACCAACTTTTTTTGGAAATGATTTAGGTATGCACTTTTATAGCCCATTAAATTCTTTATAATAAGTGCAAGTTTAAAATAGTTAAAATTTACCGTCGATTTTTGAATTTTTTTAGCGAAGATATTACGCATTTTCGGCCACATAAAATATATTCAGCCTCATTGCGTAAGTCGTAAATTAGGCTGAATTGTACGACTCGACAACATTAGCATTGTCTGCTGTCGTGCTGAAATAAGTAAACGACGAAAATTGTCGAAAACTATGCAGTGCTGCCAAGTTCTTCCGTTTTAATACACTAGTCGAGCGGAAATTTTAGGCAATGACGCTAAATTTTCGATACGATTCGACTCTCGAAAAACGACTTGCATTCTGCACGACTCTCGCAATGAGGCTGATTTTGTTCATGCGTTATATGGAAGAAAATGGGCAAAGCCTTCGATAAAAAAACACAGTTTGAAATTTACGCTTACTTGGTTTTTGTT
>NW_023476857.1:0-2929 GCF_013731165.1 Rhagoletis pomonella
TTTTCGAGATGAAAGCTGGGTGTAAAAGGCACAGAACATAAAAAACAGAAGAAATTGGATCTTGATTTCGCCTACGCTTTTATTTAACCAAGAAGTAATGAGTCGTACATTTAAGCTTAATACAATTTGCTAGGAGTGAAAAGTCTTTCCTCCTAATAGCCAAACTTCAACGTCTACATAGTAAGTGTACGCATTATGGAAGCAATGCACAAATATTCGACAATAGTCTTGAAGGAAATCTCTAGTATGCGCAACTACAACTAACCATAAAGCAGGCAGCCAAGCGTAGTCTCTTAAACTTCGCAAGAGAAGGACGATTCACAGTTCTTATTGAAAAGAAATATTATAATATAACTCTGCAGCAAGGCATCCAGAAGTGCTTCTCTTATGAATAGACATATCCAGATGATTCCCTTGCAGTCTTATACGGACGGCACTACAAACTCATAAGGCATGGAAGTTAACATCTATGGGGTCGCTATATGTGGCTATAGAGATTTATCCAAAAATTTGTCAAGCGGAGGTCTAAATGGAAACTTAACTTACTTACTTTTAGAAACTCAATTCCCTTCCTGAACAGAAGGACATTCGACTGCCTCGAGGGAGCTAATGGCCTAGTCAGAGAGGCTGTATCCGAGCCATTCCTTGCAGTATAGAAGAAAAGATAGAGGAACAAGAGAAATATTCTGACGAAGCAGCGCAGGAGACCAAAACCCCAAGACATTCAGGTTTCTAATTAACCTTCCTGAAAGGAATCTAATGATTATCATGGGCATCCTTACAGTCTACTTCACACTAAGAAGCCATCTACATGAATTAAAGATCTAGTAAAATGATCTGTGTCGCTTTTGCGACTCAGTTGCGACTACACCTATTCCTTGAGGTTGTTTCAAGAAGGCGAGAGAAGTTTCCAGGCTCAATGTGTCCAATGGATCGTTGAGCATATGTCTCTTCTTATAGTCTGAATAGTACGAGACGACTATGGAGGCAAAGATCCAGGCGTCACGCTCCACTCTAAATAGAATTAGAAAATATAAGTCGTAGAAAATTAAGGAGAGACGAGATTGGTTTTCAATTTATAAGACATTTTTTAAATGACATCAAGCCTTCATCCGAAAATATTCCAGTTGCAGGGTAAAGTTGTGGAAGTTTTTTATTCGCTAGATAATTGGACTTTTGCAAGTTTACAAGGATTTTTTCGTGATCTGAAACAAATTTTTAGTTCGGTCTTTGAAGGTACCGATGTACGAGGCCTTTTAAGTAGTTTCAGGTTTCAGACTAAGAGACCAGCTGCAATAAAGAAGCAGCAATCGGGCACAAGGCTCTGCAGGATTCCTTCAGCCAAAACCTCGAAATTTTAAGAATCTATGTGGTTTTATCATAACTGTCGGATTGCTATGATAACAAAACGTCTTTTAAACTTATGCGTTGACACCTTCACTGTCATCTGAACCCAACCCAAATCCCTCTACTTTCCCGATCTTATCTCGAGTCATTTGGGATATGTGTTTCGGGGTATTACATTTCGCACAATCCTTCATTGTAAATGTAATTTAGAACTCTGAAAAAATCTCAACAGGATCTGCTCAAATCACAAAAATTGCCCGAAACCAAAAAATCAAGCTTAAAGTTAAAATGTACATTTGGACCTGAATGATTCCAAGTAATAAAGAAAAGTCCCTTAGAAATATCGAAAGGTCCTCGAAAAATTACGTAAAGCGCTGAAGTTTAGCTGCAATTTTAAGCTTGGAATTTCCAAAAAAAATCCCTGGATTTAAAAAAAAAAAAATCCTGAAGAACCCCAAAAACAACCCGAAACTTCCTGAAAATAGGCAAGAAAAGTGATATCTAAAAGGTTCAGGAGATATCCCGAAAATTAAATCACAAAAAGCCCCAAAAGACTCACGAAGAGCCCCAAAAAATCGCAAAGAATATCAAAAAAATCGATATGTAAAATACGAGGGCTTCAAAAAATTCCGTGAAAAAATTTATACAATCCCGATAAAATTTCGAAATGTCTCGGAAAATTCCGAAAAGTTTCGAAAATATAAAGCAAATGAAAATTGAATTTTCGCTCTCAAAATAACAAAAAACAAGTATTTTTAATTCATGAAGATATATTCTACTACTTATGTATGATAGAGGATTTCAATGGTATCATGTAATCAAACGGTACTATAATTCCAATTCCTCACTTTATGATTTCGAAATCTAGAAACCTATCACCTACAAATAATTTTTTTTTAATTTCCGATTTGAAGGAATAATTAAAATTTTTCTTTCGGTTATTTTGCAAGTCAATTTTCAAGGGCTGTTTCCAGCTTTCAAGAAATACGAAAAATTCATATAAAACGACGCACAAGAAATGGAAAAGAAGTTTTCTTCCGTCAAAATTACTTAAATCAGTTTTAGCTGTTCTTTGCATTTCAGTCGCCATAGCAAGTGTGGAAAGAATATTTCCCAGAACTCTCTGTTATTATAAGAATCAACGATTTCGTAAAAGACAGTTTTTTGTCTGTAAATTTACGATTTTGAAAAAAGCAATCTGGCAACACTGCTTAGAATAGTTAGTAAAAATGTAAAAACTTATAATTATTTTTGAATTGCAAAATATATTTAATTTTATTTGCCATCAAATTTTCGATGCACTGTAAACATAAATTTATTTCTATAAACATTTTTATGCACATACATATACACAACCACAATTGAGCTCAATTTATGGATTACCCCATTCCACGCTACTCTCATATTTTTTTGCTTATTTCTCGTTAATTAAAATATGTGGATAAAAAATTCGTCATAAATTTCAATAAGCCGGCAAAAAATGCGAAAGGAAGTTTAACCAGCAAATAGTATGTATTTTGAATATATAAGCGCTGAAAAAAATAAACTAAAATCTGAAGTGGATAACCCAAAAGGCTTAAAA
>NW_023476858.1:0-2929 GCF_013731165.1 Rhagoletis pomonella
AAATATATGTCCAAATAAGTTTGGAAAGGTCTTGGATCTCGTTTACGTTGATGATGTTCCGAAGGCCTCTATTAATCAATGTGATCCCCTAGTTTTGCCGGAAGATGCATATCATCCTGCTCTTGAGTTAAGCTACGAAATCATAAATGAAATACATAATAATAAGTCAAGTTCAAGTACTAGATATGTTTTTGCGAAAGCAAATTTCAGGAAAATTAACAAAGAACTTTCAAAGTTATCTTGGCCAATATATAGAGATGACGTGGAGCGTAGCGTTGATCACTTTAATGATACTGTTTTCAATTTGTTTCGAAAGCATGTGCCAAAACGTAATATTGTTCATGAAGAACCAATAAAATTATTGTTCACTAAAGAGCTTAAAAAATTGAAAAATAAAAAGTCGCACTCTTTTAAACTGTATAAAAGAACGGTCTTACACAGTGATTACCTAAGGTACTCAGTTTTGCGGCATAGCTACTTTGCATTAAACATGAAATGTTATAATTCATATTTATGTAAAATTAAGAAGAATTTAATTAAAAATCCTAAATCATTTTATGGTTTCGTAAATTCAAAGCGTAAGGCACATGGTTTTCCGTCCTCTATGCATTATCGCAACACTGTATCTAGCGACAGCCAACTCATTGCCAACATATTTGCTCGGTTCTTTAGGTCCAATTATTCTGTAGACTTCCCTATAAGTGGAGACTAGTAGTAGTAGTAGTAGTAGTAGTCTATTTATTTTTAACATCTCGAATACCCACATTTACAACATTATACACACATGTTATGGAATTTAAAAATAAATTAAAAATTATGGCAGTAACTTATATTGTTGAGTGCCACACTAGAACTAACATATTAAGTTAACATGAACTACTTACGCAAAATCATTAATAATAAAATCCCTATATTTAATGCTGTTTTGCAAATATTTGTACAACGCTACGTAATCACCGCCATTTAAAATGTTTATCACTCTTGCCAGGTCCAAAACTTTTTTACCGAAGCTATCCAAACGAGACGCGTTGTAGGCTGGGCAGACACCGATAAAGTGGTAAATACTTTCCGCATCGCCAAGGTTACAAACTGGACATATAACAGAGGTTACGTTTTTAAATGATCTCGCATTAAGGTTAAGCAAACCACCTCTCGCGCGGAAGATTAAGCTAATAGCATACGAAGAGTGCTCGTCGTTGAAATATTTAACCCCTACGGGTGTTAAATGTGGGTAAAGGTCATGTGTGCTAGAACTTTGGGCGCGCTCAACATAAAGTTTGAACTCTTTTTTCGACAAGTTTACTAAGCAACAAGGGGGTAAACACTTTAAGGAACGTAGGAGAAAACTCCGTAAGGGGTTCCAAGTCTGCGCTGAGTGATAAGCGCTTCCAATTTCTGACCCAAGGTACCTCTTGTCGTATGGACTCGTCGGCAAGGACACGCGGCAGTCTACTTGTAGTTAAACTAAGGCAACGTGTTATAAATAACATATGAGCGCGCAGTGTGTGGAAGTACTGGGGGACTATACCCGTTTCCAAATGCAACATATAATTTAGCGTGTTCGCAGGCAAGAATATAAGCTTCTTTATAAAGAAACGCAAAAGTTTTTCCACCTGTTCATGACTTTCCCCACCCCACACCTGTGCACCATAGAACATAATTCATCTTGAAGCCGCATCAAAGATTTTAATTTTTTTCGAAATTTGAATTCGGGGGTTGTTTATGTAACTTAACCAAGTAGCGCATATTGCAGATTTCGCCTCGCTAAGTTTTGTGTCTAAGTGCTTAGTGTAGGAAAGTCTGTGGTTTAACATTATACCAAGATACTTATATTCATTTACAGTTTCAATTGGGTCATTTCCAAAAGACCACCTGCAGTCTGCCGAAAGTCTGCCACCCTTTCTAAAGACAAGGACTTTTGATTTAGATAGGTTTACTTTTAATGCCCACAGCATGCAGTACTCATGCAATGCATTTATCATGTTTTGTAAATCTAAAGCAGACTCAGCTAACAGCACCAGATCATCGGCATACATTAAGAGCTTGATCGTCATGCCCGCAACTTTAACGCCACCCGGGAGATTATCAATCAAGTCATTAAGGTACAGGGAGAAAAGCACAGGGCTTAACAAGCATCCCTGCCGGACACCTTGATTAACCGAAAAGGAGCTCGACAGCTTTCCATTGAACCACACCTGACTCGTAGTATTACCATATATAAGACGTAAAATATCAATCATATGACTTGACAGGCCGTATGATGCCAGCTTGTAGAAAAGCATGTTACGGGGGACAGTATCAAAGGCACAAGAAAAGTCCACAAAGAATACAAAAGTTTTATTTTTTGCGACAAAGTTTAAATTAATAATACTTGTCAGATTAAATATATTATCAACGGTTGAATAGTTTTTACGAAAACCTGCTTGGCATTCTGTTAGAATATTATTGCAATCAATCCACGCATTAATACGGCTTAATAAGACGCCGGTGAATATCTTATACAACGTATCCAGTAGAGATAGCCCCCTAAAATTAGACGGGAGACAAGGGTCACCCCTTTTGAACAGGGTGATTATTACAGAAGAGCGGAACGAAGATGGAATCTGTTTTTTAAGAAAAATAAAATTAAGTAAAGAGAGAACCTCATTTAGGAAACTTTGCGGAGCATATTTATAAAATTCGTACGGAATGCGATCTTGGCCAGGAGCTTTACGGTTTTTGGCCTTACTGAGCGCAAGCTCCAGCTCCCTCATGTCAAACGGTGCGTCAAGGAACGGGTCCACAATTAACGGAGCAACCCAGTGAAAGCTGGCCGCTTCTCCAGGATGAAACAGCAACCTGCTAAAGTGATCATGGAAGTCTTGAAGCACAAGGCTAGTACTAGTAAGTGGAGACTATCCGTACGAGCTTTGTCCAATCAACTCTGCTT
>NW_023476859.1:0-2929 GCF_013731165.1 Rhagoletis pomonella
GTATCAGATATCTATACTTTTCTCATTAAACACAGCGTGCCGTCCATACAGTTATTATACTCACTCACCTGTTTTTGAATTTAAAGTAAATATTTACACATTTAAATATGTATACATAACATAAAAAGTAAATATGCGGACATAAGAGTGCCAATAGTAAATATATAGAAAGCCACTTTGCATAATACTGAGCCAAGATTGAATATGGCAGTTTTACCGAATATTATAGCCCAAGCGACCGAAACTTCTAGAAGCGGACCGCACGGCGGTGAGTCTATTGTATCTAATATTTCAAGGCTCCTTTCTCCCCACCACACCGTCCTCAGATTCGGCATAGAATTCGAGCAGATGAACAGCTGTGAACCGGCTCTATCCCCTCTCCTACTAAAATTTGGATGCTCTGTCTTTGTCTCTCCCGCTCTGCTCCGAATTTGCCAGAGTGACGCCAAGCTATCCAGTGCGACCGTTGAACTTGTTCAAATCGGAGCTGCCACAATGTCTAACGTACATCCCTTTTGTGTATATTGCTCCAAAAAAAGCGGAAAATTACATCTTTTTGATGCGGCCAAATTAAATAAGTGTTTATCGATATTAAAAATTCGGAAAGACGGTGATTTGACTTTCTCCAACGTTGTGTTGCCGGAACATCCGAACAATTTTCAAAGATACCACAGCCAGTGCCATAACCGTTTTACAGCATTACCGCCTAAACAACGAGGATATGATCCCAAAAAGCAGGCATCTTCATCTTCAAGTACAGAGTAAGTACTTATATTTTTGTTGCAAATAGTATTTTTTAATGAAATATATACTTTTGGTATATACCTAGCTATATAGCTATACAGCTATATCAACGAATATAGACTTCTTATACACTCTAAAAAAATTTTGTTTAAATTTGCGCATATTAAGATAGGTAACCAGTTTCCTCTCTAAATGAATGCAAATTTACACACCGTGTTAATTAAATTAAACACTGCTTGTTTACTTTTACTTATCATATGTGTGGCGTAGAACAAATTTCAAATTTGTTTGTTGAGTTCTAAACATTTATTGTTCACATTTTCACAGTTTACACATAAAATGTTTAAAATTTGCTCTAAAAAATGTTTGTTTAAATTTACGCATATAAAGAGAGGTAACCAGTTTCGTCTCCTAATGTGTGCAAAATTAAACACTGTATGTTTACTTTTACATGTAAAATTTGTCACGTAGAGAAAAATTACATACAAAGTGTTTAAAATTGAGTAAATATGAGCACTTAATGTTTATTATTAGTAAAAAATATATTTTTACTTCAAAATTTTTTACAATTTTAAACATTTCATGGGTATATTTTTGTGTATTTTTTAAACACCTCATGTTCAAAAACAAATCTTGAACATCTTGTGCGTATATTTACACAGGTTCTGGTTGAAAAATAAACACTTTTCAGTAGTAGTTTTACATGCACTTTTTAGAGTGTAGAAGAAAAGTCACGGGTTAAAACCGAGGGACGAAATCTTGGTACACAGGTATAGTGCGTTATAGGTTTCTCCTGTATAGTCCTGGTACACATCTATCGTGTAGTATAGGCTCTACATGTATTTCAAAGTGTGACCCTGGCGCCAATGCAGAGTGTTCTTCTATACGCAGTCTATATTCGTTGGCTATATAGCTAGATAGCTATATAGCTAGCGTGTAATTGTGCTGTGCAAAATGTATTTACTTATATTTTTCGCATAGCGTTTGCGTCTTTTTAATATTTTTAGTCGTACTCTTTTCTATTATGCATTATTCATTATTTTTTTTATTCACGATAGTGCTGTGGAAGGCGAGCATTTCGCTACAAACGAGGACGTTGCTGAAGGCGTCCATGACGGTACATGCGAGGCTGCAGTTCAAGGAGAAGGCGAGGTTGCTGCTGAACCCGAAAATGTGGATGCAGGCGACGATGTCGATGGGGGCGAGGATGCCATTAATCCAGTCGATAACACTGTAGATGACGATGCTGACGTATCGGAAGTTGCTCAAGAGGTATCAAATAATCCTACTTGTATTTTTTGTGATAAAAGTAGGAAAAAACATCAAAGCCACGAGCAACAATTGCATGTATTAGAGAAGGAAAAGGCATTGGAGAATATACAGCAAATCGCTATGGATTTAGACGATGTACAGTTTATTGAAAAATTGCATAACTTGTGGTTAGAAGAAAAATTAATATTTTATCATGCGATATGCCGAAAAAAATATGAAAATAGAATCTCAGCGAAAAAAAGCAAAGAGAAGCCAAAAACAGGGTGGCATACAGCTCGCAATGTTCATCCTCAAGCGTATGAGGAAATATGTCAGTTTGTGTCGAAAAATATCATCGCCAAGAATCAGTCGTTTTTCCTGTCGTTTTTCTCTCATTTCATTATTTGTCAGTTTCAATTTTTGATTATTTTCTGTTTAATTTTATCATACAATTTTAATTTAAAAACAAAACTGAGTTATATTTGTAACAATTTTGGATAGCATGTCACCTTTTTTTTGTAATTTATAATCAGATTTGAATTAAAATTTTGCTCTTGCGTGTTAAATGTTTATATACTATTATCATCTATATCTTTTAATAAATTATTATTATATATGTTTACAGATCCTGACGAAGATCTTTCACGGGTCGACATCGCTGTCAGTGATAATGACAGCGATAATGAGTACGATGGCGATGAATCCGAAGAAAGCGAAATTTAAAATATTAGCTATTCACGTATTAGCACACTATGTATATTTATTTTGAATTTTAGTATGCGTTTTGTAAATAAATAATACATTTTTAAGTAATTAATAGTAAACCTACTTTTTATTATCCTCCTTTAGAGCAGAAAAGTTATACGTATCTATCATCCAATAACTGCATGGACGGCACGCTGTGTTTAATGAGAAAAGTATAGATATCTGATAC
>NW_023476860.1:0-2927 GCF_013731165.1 Rhagoletis pomonella
AAACCGGGCGAGCAAAGGAACAGAGGGTAAATTAGTAGGTATGTATATTATTTTTTTCTCCAGTTCTCTTGGCAAACAATTTGCCTTATATGTATACTAAATATCAGAGTTGGGCATTATTCGAATAAATTGTTATTTAGATAATTATTCGAATAAAATTTTATCCGTAATATAATTATTCGCAGATAACTTATTCACGAATAAATTACTCGTGAATAAATTGCTTGCGGATAATTTATTTATTTATTATTTCAAATAACGAATAAAAACTCATTTTTAACACATTGAGCCACTTTTTACTTTTATTTCGTCTGTCAAGGATTGTGAGTTAGCTGAATTCTGTTTACTATTTTATCAAGAATACTAGCCCATTCCCTCTGGTTTCGCGGCCCCTGATAAGATTTTTTGCGTTGGCCAATGCAAGAATAGCGTTGAAACCCAAATATGGGTAAAGTAAAAATTCTTAATTTAGGTTGAACAACTAAAGAGCAGAACCCTTCTCACACATATTTCTGCCAAAAAAATAGCGCTCTGATGCTATATGCAAGAAAAAAATTCCTTTCAATATCATGAGCTTTACCGATGGTCTTATTTCCACTTGTGAGATCTTTTCTAAGCGTGCGTAATCTTCTTCTATGATCTTGCAACTACAACATTGGTCCGATGCGTCGACCTCCAGTCTTATGTCATGTGGGCCAACAAAAGTTCTTATAAGGAAGCTGAAGAGCACAGATGTGCGTTTTCTATTATAGGAGAGCCACAAATCCTCGATGTAAAATTTGGCCATTGATATACCAACAGTATGTGGTCGAAACTTTCCTTGCTGATTCGCCACTTTTAAAATATCCAAGAGCTGGTTTCCTTGAGTCTTACTGCTGCAGCAATGGCCGCCCGAGCAATTTCATCAAGCGGAGATAGATGCAAGGTCGCATTTAGGGTGTATGACGACGTGAGACATCGTAAATTCGTATAATAGAAACATAAAAAACAAAGTAGTCCAGACTAATGATTTCGACTGCAGCACCATTATGAATTGAAACCTGATTGTACAATAAATAGGGATTTTCTAAATAACTCAACTGCAGCGCCACCTAGCGGGTCCATTTTTCGCATAAGTATTTTTCGTCATGCAGGAAGAACACATTTTGAATTTGAACGAAATCAGTTCATAAATACGGCTTTTATAAATAACTCGGATCCATCGCCACCAAGGAGTTTTCTAGTAGCCTTTAATAGGACTTTATGCGTATGGAATAACCTCCGAAAATTTGATTTAAATCTATCCAGGGGTTTAAGTTAAATCGCAACAACGAAAACGGTTATCATTTTATACATATGTAAATATATGTACATATCTATATACATAAATTACTTGTTTTATTATTATTTTATTCGTTGTTCGAATAATCAATGAAGATAATAATTATTCGAATAACGAATAAAATAATTTATCCGTCATTCGAATAATTTTTTTTTGAATAAACAAAATTATTTATTATTTACGAATAACAAGAAAAACAATTTATTCATTTGTTATTCGTCATTCGAATAAATTTTGCCCAACTCTGATTTGAAACGTAAATTTAAACAGGAAAATTCATAAAAAATGCAAAGAAAATTGTTAATTACTACAAGGGAGGCGGGCGGCGTGGTTATTGACAGACTTCGTCAAAATTTAATACTAACCTACCTTATACCAAAGGCAACTTCGCCACCGTCTTTCGTAAAAATATCTAAGTTTTGTTGGAATTAGCGTGTTTACAAACGGACACGGCTGAATCAATTCATCTCGTATACTGATGTGATATATATGTATGTTATGCTGTGTTAACAAACGGGCTCACTTATCTGCATTAAACGTCTTTAATTGCATCAACTCATGCATTATCCTCTTTCAAATGTGAATAAGCGGCTGAACATATGCATAAAAGTTTCGTGCATTTGTTCGAGCGTCGTGATATAATTTTGTGTACATATTTCATAAAAGCTATGGAGGTCTCCACTATAATAGGGGTATATTTGAAAATTAGAGAGTTCTACCTTTAAGCTAAGTAAGACTTGTTTTACCTCCTAATCGATGGGACCATTTTACAAAGTCAGTACACTGTCAGTGTTCGGAACACAACTTACACGCTTACGCTTCACGCTCGGAATTTTGTTTTTCTCGGTATTTTATTTTATGTGACTTGAAAATATTTTTCACTGTAAGAAAATATTGAAGATGGATTTCATTTGGGTTAACGAAAACGATAACTGTGAAAAAATATCAACCAATACATTCAAACAAATTGTCAAATAATCATATTAACATTTTTTTTTTTTAATATATTTTTAATATTTTTTTTTTTAAATATATTTTTAATATTTTTATTGAGCTTTGTACCGCGATTGTTTATTAGGAGAAATTGAAAAAGCAACAAAGTCTAAGCGGTAGAAGTTATAGCACTATTTCGGAGATCACCATTATATTTTTAATATTTTTATTGAGCTTTGTACCACGATTGTTTATTTGGAAAAATTGAAAAAGCAACAAAGTCTAAGCGGTAGAAGTTATAGCACTATTTCGGAGATCACCACATCTCCTGCTGCTAAAGTCTAGAAATAAATAATATAAAAAAAACTTTTTAATATACAACGCTTTTATAAATGGACTAAAAAGTAGAAAATAATACTTCTCAGTCCCATAGAATTTGTTTTGATAACTTTTGATTTTGAAATTTAAGCAAAAGTCATTATAAACAATCTATGAAATTGAAAATGAAAAGCGTGGAGCGCATGCAATGCAAAGCATTCGATTTAATTGACAATAGTCAAACTACATAACGTAGACCTAAAATTTCTACAGCGAAAGCAGAACTTTGAAATCGATTTTAAGCGGTCGTTATTCATATACCCACATACATACATTCATATATTACTTTTCATAT
>NW_023476861.1:0-2927 GCF_013731165.1 Rhagoletis pomonella
AGAAAAAATTTGTTCGTATTATTGTGCTCATTGTGTGCTATTTTCGGCCACTTTTCGTTTTTTTTGTGCTCCGACCATTTGGTAAATAATTAGGACTTTGCTAAGTTAACCGTAACTTAGCAAAACATTCATTCAATGAAGTATTTTTACTACTTTTCTGGGCTTATTTTTTTGTGCTTTTTATGGGCTTTAAAAATATTGCCCGATTAACATTGAAAAACCGTTTGACGCCACGCTAGCTTACCCACATCTTAAACTTTGGTCGAACACGGATAAATAGTATTGAGGAATTACGTGCTATTTTTGGGCTTTTTAGAGTCACCTAAATAATTATAGGAGCTCATCCAGTTTCCGAGATAATTAAGACTTTGCTGGGTTGACTGTAACATAGCAAAACATCCATCCAGTGAAGACTTTTTACTGCTCATCTGGAATTATTATTTTGTGCTTTTTATGTGCTTTGCAAATCTTGCCCGTTAAACATTGAAAAATCGCTAAAAAAATATTGCACCGTAAACATTGAAAAATCCACTTTTTAAACTTTGGTCGAACACGGACAAATATTATTGAGGAATTACGTGCTATTTTTGGGCTTTTTAGAGTCACCAAAATAATTATAGGAGCTCATCCAGTTTCCGAGATAATTAAGACTTTGCTGGGTTGACTGTAACTTAGCAAAACATCCATCCAGTGGAGACTTTTTACTGCTTAATTGGGTTTATTATTTTGTGCTTTTTATGTGCTTTGCAAATATCGTTAAAAATTGAAAAATCGCTAAAAATATTGCCCAGTAAACATTGGAAAATCGCTTGACGTCACGGTAGCCGACCAACTTTATAAATTTTGGTCGAACACGGATATATATTGCTGAGGAATTAGGTGATATTAAGGGGCTTTTTAGGGTCGTCAAAATTATATAAGGTGCTCAGTCAGTTTCCGGGATAATTAAGACTTTACTGGGTTAAATGTAATATAGCAAAACATCTATTATGTGAAGACTTTTTGTTTAACGTTTTAAGTTTATGGAAAACTGTCAAATGTACTCATTGAGGTGTTTAATAAACTCAGAGTTTAATTTGACATTTGTTTGTTAACTTTTTCTTATTTACATTTAGCCTGTCCCCGTACTCCAGCATTTAGACAGAAATAGTCCGAAGTAGCCGTGGTGTAGAATACCAACCGTTTAGCCATAAAGCAATAAAAAAAAATTAGCTAAATAGAACTTTCCATGCTGATTTCAACCATATGAAGATTATTTGGCGCAAATAAAAACTAAAGCCAGTAAAAAAGGTTCAAGTTTAACTTTTATATTTATAATATCTCGGAAACTATTTGACCGATCACAAACGTATTGATGCTAATTTAAAGATAATTTAAATACCTTTTACGCCATTAAAAAAAGAAAAAAAAATATATATATATATTTTGATTATTAGGTGTTTCTGCCTTAATTCTGGACACTGAAAATTATGTGCACTCCTAATTTTGCGATTTAGGAATAGTGTTGTCACTTGAGATTATTTTTAAGAATCAAACTTGAAGGTTAAGTAAAAAAAAAACGGGCCTTTAAATAAAAGATTTATGTAGAAGTATATATAAAAAAATATTTGCAAAATATGTATGTATCTCTAAGATTAATTCAATTCATATCAAATATTTTTTGTTACTTAAGTAGAGATTATTGTTTAACTTCCACAATTCATTTTCAGATCACACATTTAATCTGCACTTAAATGGCCAATATTGGTTATTTAAATATGAGATATGCAACCCTGTGTTTGTACCAAACAACCAAGATTGATAGGTAGGTTGTTTTATCAATCTTGCCAAAGAACAATCAGCTGTTCAGTACAAAATGTAAACAAACAAGCAAATGCAACAACAATTTAAAGGAGGAAGCAACAGTGCTGCCACTTATTTGGCATATTTAAATAAAGTTGATCTGAAACCCAACGGAAGTTAAATGGTATTTACGCAACAATCCAAAATTAAACTTATGTGCCGTTTAAATATTCATTTGAAATTGGCCCTAATACTATGTTCACGTTAAAATATTAACTCGAGTTTAACGGTTAGAGTTTATGAACATTTGTCAAGTGTAATCATTGGGGTGTTTAAGAAGCTCACGAGTTTAATTTGGCATCTGTTTGTTTACTTTTTCTCATTCACATTTAGCCTGTTCCCGTACTCAAGGATTTAGACAGAAATAGTCCGCAGTAGCCGTGTTGCAGAATACCAACCGTTTGGCCAGAAAGAAATAAAAAACGTAGCTAAATAGAACTTTTCATGCTGATTTTAACCATACCAAGATTATTTGGTGCAAATAAAAACTAAAGCCCATAAAAGAGGTTGAAGTTAAACTTTTATATTTTTCTTTTATTTATAATATCTCGGGAACTATTTGACCGATTACAAACTTATTGATGCTAATTTAAAGATAATTTTGGTACGTTTTACGCGACGTATACAATTTTAAATAAAAGCCATTTAAAAAAAATATATTTATATATTTTTTGGTTATTAGGTATTTCTTGCGTAAAACTATAAAGAAAGGAAACAAATTATGCACACCAAGTGAAATACCCCTAATTACCTTTATTTTGACGTAATTTAAAAAAATCAAAACATTTAACTTTAACCATTGATATCTTATTTCTTTTCAACTTTCGCCAAATAAAATCTTGCAGTACGGGAACAGACTAACGGCAAATTGGTTGCAGGTTTGGATTTTCAAAGACACAAACCAAATGCAATGCAACCCGTTTTGATCGAATTTGGTTTGTGTCTTTGCTAATCCAAACCTGCAACCAATTTGCCGACAGTTAGTCTGTTCCCGTACTGCAGGATTTCATCAGATATAGTCCCAGGTCGTTCCGTCCACAGAATATCAGTAATCTAGCTATGCAAAAACAAAAATGTGACTCAAT
>NW_023476862.1:0-2927 GCF_013731165.1 Rhagoletis pomonella
TGGTATTTTATGTGAAACTCGTTAACAATCAAGCGTGTAATGTAATGATTGCGTGGAAGCAACACAGGATCTTTCCTGTCATTCATTTTTACTCGCCCGTCTATTCGCAATACGTTATCACCGTCAAGGTAAGGTGATAATTTATAGATATCGCTATGCTTTTCGATGCGTTTTCCCTTCAATAACGAAGCTATTGAATCAGCGAAAGCGTCGAGCTGCGCCTTTTTCCAGAGTAGCTTTTCCGCTTTACAAAGATCCTCAGAGTCGAGCTGGTTGCGCACAACATCGCCGCCTCGCACCATACTAAGCCAGCGTCGAGCACAACTTATGGCTTGCGCAGTGGCACGGAGAAGACGATTCCACGAAGAAAATCTTTCAGGATTGGCAGTGATGAGATTTGATTGTGCTAATTCGCGGTGGAGGCCCACATACTGCGGGCGAAGTTCTTCAGAAAGCTCACTCTTTACAATATTCTGCTGGGCAGGCCACTCACCCGGTTTCAACTTTAACCCTAGAACACACACCCAGAAAATACCACGTAAACACACACCCCGGACCTTATTTTGCGGTTACCCGGGACCTTATTTTGCGGTTTTTTTAATGCTTATTCAACCGATTTCTATGATTTTTTTTTTTAAATGTATATTTTAATATATAACAAGTATTTTGTCTTTTGTTTCATTCGAATATTCCTACTGGTTCCAGCGATATGGGCAAATAAAGTCAGGACATGCAACAGTGGATTTTTGTTTTTGTTGTTGTCCTGATAAATGCAAAACAAAATAATATAATTTATAATAATATACTTGTAGAGTAATAACGAATACACATTTTGGTTTTTATTTCATTGAAATATTCTACCTGGTTCAAAAGATATGTGCAAAAAGGTCGCGCAAGGTATGGGTACGTAGGTAGCAAATACACTGGTATAACTGGTTTTTGTATTTTATATGCAGCTGCAAGGGTTGTTTTCACACGAGGTGTTGTTATAAATGCTGCCTGTTGATATTTTCATTATTGTTTTGGTGCTCAAAAGTGTAAGAAGTGAAAATATAAGTGAAAATAAATATAACTGAAACTATAAATAACTGGATACGAAATGACTTCAAGAAGAAACGAATATTTATCAAGTGCAGCATATAGAAGGTAAAAAATGTAAAATAAGCAACAATGTAAACATATACTAATTTTTTTTATTATGCAGGCTAACTGAGGAACAGTGAGAATCATATATACAATCTTTATTTGATGAAATTTGTGACGATGACGCTCCCTATGACTTTGACTCAGAAGATGAAGAAGAAATTCAAATCAATGACATTGAAATTGCTGATGACGATGCTGAAGTTTCGCAAAGTGCCGCAGAAGTATTACCTGATTATGCGGACTATGAGGATGATGAAGAAGACGATGAAGAAGAAGAAGTAGAAGAAAATAATGAATTACCTGCTAGTGCCGAAAAATTTGTTGCACGTGATGGTACTGAGTGGATGAAAGAACCAAATGTAAGTGATATAATTATGCGCCACACAAATAAGTTAGCAAAAGAAACTTATAATGCTTACAACAATGCGCATCCAAACACAACTCCTAAGTCATGGACGCCTGTGTCAATAACAGAGCTGTATGCATTTTTTGGCATACTTATTATGACTGGTGTGAACCATAGCAATGGAGAACATGTTCGAGATTTATGGAGCGTCAAAAACTATCCTTTATATCGCGCCACAATGGGAGTCAACCGTTTCTGTTCGATATTGCGGTTCCTAAGATTTGACGATAAAAACACTCGTGCAACACGCTTACTAACTGATAAAGCAGCACCGATCAGTGAGTTGTGGACGATGATGAACAATAATCTTGCTGCACATTACAAGCCCAGCTCATGCTTGACGATTGATGAACAATTATTTCCTTACCGTGGACGCACACGGTTTACGCAGTACATACCGTCAAAACCTGCTAAATATGGTATCAAGGTTTGGTGGATTTGCGATGCCACAAATGCATATCCACTGCATGGACAAATATATACTGGCCAAGCAGAAACTGGTAGGGAAACGAACCAAGGCGAACGAGTGGTGAAGGATTTGTCTGCCAAATACCAAGGAAGTGGCCGAAACATTACAATGGACAATTTGTTTACGACCTTGCCAGTTGCAGAACTGCTTCTCACCTGAAAACTCACGATCGTTGGAACTTTGCGCAAAAACAAATCATATATTCCTCAAGAAATGAAGCAGAACAAAAACAGGACAATTGGTTCAACGACATTTGGCTTCAAAAATAATGTGACAATGTGCTCTTATGTTCCCAAAAAAAATAAAGCAGTAATTTTGCTTTCGACCATGCATAATGATGCTGAAATAGCTGACAGTGGGAAACCTGAAATAATTGAATATTATAATCGTACCAAAGGTGGTGTTGATTGAAGGGACCAAATGTTTGCGGAATATCCAACACAAAGACAAACAAAACGATGGCCACTAGCGATGTTCTTCAACATGTTGGACATTACAGCTCTTGCAGCCTACATTGTCTACGATTTGAATAACCCTTGGAGAACAAACAACAAGCGTAAGCAGATCCTGCGCAGCTTGGCTGAAGCATTGTGTATGCCCATTATTGAAGCCAGAGCCATAAATCGTCAAGTGACGCGAAATTTTTCGACTAAAATTGCTATTGAAGCATATTTCAACCGACCGGTGGAATCAATGGTGTCAACAGCAGCATCAACATCTGCCGCAGCGCGCACGCCAAAACCTGTGTCCGGATCTTGCTATTTATGTTACGCACAAGAGGAAAAACGCCGTAGAAAAACCAGAAAGCTGTGCGACAAATGTAAGAAGCCAATGTGTCTTGAACATTCGGTCACATCAACAAATTGCTCTATTTGCCATGATTTTCCTTAGATATAAGATGCATTT
>NW_023476863.1:0-2927 GCF_013731165.1 Rhagoletis pomonella
TACATATGGGTGTTTCCATGATGTCGGACGTGACTTTCGTACGACTTTAGAGTTAAATAAATCATACGAAATCGGAAGTCTGTTATAAAAAAATGTGCCCATGTGTACCTTTTATGCCGTCCTTTAGTTGACAGGTGCGCTTGGAATACTGGTGTCGGAAAATCGATGAAAAGGAGCTCATAACGAACGTGACAAAAACAGAAGTGGTTTTAGAGTACATGTAAGCAAAACTCTGCGAATCCTGTGAGGTTTTCATTTCTTAAACCTTCGTTAAATAAAGTACAATTTACCATTACAACCAATTCATTTTTAATCAGAAGCAATTCATTGCTGGTTTGATTTTGAATTAAAATGTGACAACAGCCGTGACGTATCGGACGTGACAGATTTTTCCCATACAATATTTTTACTAGTATTACATATATAATTAAATTTTTTATTTAGTTTTTTTTCTGTTCTTCTCTCCACCGTTTCACGTTTTCATAAACTTGTTTCGCCATCTGATTACGAAATGTAAAGTAATAATTTGAACTCATTTGCTTGCATTTTCGGTTTACATTTTTATGGATATTGTATCATTTGCATTTCTAAATTTGCTTTCAGAAATTACAGGGGTAGGCACTCGAAGTGTTACCAATTAAAAATGCTTTCATGTTGTCCATTTTTCTTTTTTTATTCGAAAAAATTAATTTCATTATAAGAGTTAGTCAAGGTTTAAGAAATATGTATTACTGTTCGATGCAGCGCGGATAATAGCAGCGAGTCTGTCCGGGTATGCGTCACAGAATGCACGAATGTGGTCTGGTGGTATTTTGCCCTAGTGGCGGCGAAAAGCAATCTTCAAGGCGTTGATTGTCTCATATTTTTTAGCTGATACTTTGGCCTTGAGAATGGACCATATGGAAAATCGTTTGGGGTTAAGTCCTGTGAATATGGTGGCCATGGTGGCGAAGAAGGGAAGCTTTTTTAGAAAACTTTGAATTTCGCAAGCTATATGCGATGGTGACGAGTCTTTTTGAAACATCTAAAGATTTCTTCTGATTTTGTTTGGTGCCCAAGGGCATCGTTTAAAATCGTTTCACGATAGATTTCTTGATTTACCTTTACGTCCTGTTCAATATAAAATTCCACTAGGCGACATTCGTGCACCATGTGCAGCATTCCCGGACAGACTCGATTTTGAATAAAACAAAAGCAAAACAGACAAAGTTATAGCATTTTAAATTACTGTATGAAAGTGGATGAAAATTTCTATCAATTTCTAACTGAAAATGTGCTACGCTTCCTCCATATATAGCAAGTTAGTTACAGATAGGGTTTTGTTGAAACAAGAGCTTACTGATTAAATTTGTACATATGGCAACCGCATTTCCTCTATCAGCAGGCGTCTTGTTTTGCATTCTTAGGCCAATTGCTTGCAAAACAACAAAAATATGATGTCGATAGTTTAGCACTTTGGCATAAATTTTATTTTATAACTTTTGTGAATCCAAGGAAATATTTTTCATTCATTAAAACAATTTTTTTAGCACTAATGATTTTTTCTTTTTGCATTTGCAAAGCGGTTCAAATTGGATGAATAAATTGGCAAGTGTTTATGGCTATAACGAATACTAAACGAGTTATGTGCATAAAAAGAAGGTAAAAAGAAATATAGCAAATTCTGACAAATGACCATATTTAATTAAAAAATTCACGACCTAAATTTGTATTTATACAAATTTCGCTTTTAAGGCATATCAAGTTCGTTATTGCTTCTATTTATTTAATATTTTTTAGTGGAAAAATACCATATTTAGGTTTTCACCAGTTTAAAATATAAGCCTTAAAATTTGAGCACAGGTGCCACAACAAAGGTGGAATTTAAAAACTGTTTGTTACTGCAATCTTTTCAACACTGTTTCAAACACTGGTGTGATTATACTCGATCTTTTTAAATGTTACATATCGCTACCTAAAGGTGAAAAGGTGCCAAGTTCACTTTAGTCTTTGGTGTAGAATGCCAGATAATGAGAAACTACATCGATTTTAACATGGACTTGGCGTACTTATACATACAAATAATATTAAGAATAAAGTAAAAAGATCTTGTTTCTGTAATCAAAAACGGTTTAAGTTGTGTTAATATTACTGTCCAGAGCTGTATAAAAGGCGGATTAATATAAGGTGGTGCTATTTATTAGAAGAGCTGATTTGTACCAAAAACAAAAAAGAAAAAACAAAAAATACGTGCGTCGGCGTAGCCAGGTAGGGGCAGGGGGTCACGTACTTGACTTTATGCGGGTTTTCAAACCATTTTTTGGCTGTAGCGATTTTTTCTTTTTTGAAAGTTTTCATTACTTTTTTTCAGCGTGTAAGAGACAATGCTTCTGATAAATTTTTTGTCTTTGTTTTCTTACATAATTCATATATTTATTGTGGTATTTTTTTGTTTTTGGTTAAAATACAAATACAAACGTACCTATTGTCATAAGTAAGTGGACAGTATCCCATTTCCAAAATTCTATAATAATGTCATTTGTTTTCAAGGGTTTTTGTGAGTATTAATTTTAAGTAAATTAGTGTCCTTTAATTTCGAAATATGTAAGTTTTAGCATTTCGTAAAATTTACCGTTATATGAAAAGTGGTCGTCACTTTAGTCCAATTACAAAAATTTTAAACGTCTTACTTTTATGTGTCAAATAGGCATAATAACACTATAAGACAAATGGTAGGGGTCAGTGATCGGGAAGGGTTCAAACTACCGGGGAAAGTTATATCGGTAAAAAAGAAGTTATACGTGTCCCGGCGTTTCGCTGGGTCACGTCTAGGAATCGAGATATATCGATTTGAAGTTAGTAACTATCATATAGGGGAAATTGTCACCTTTGGTGGTCTTTTTTTTGACATAACTCGAGAACCACTAGTCCGATTTTGCTCAAACAAA
>NW_023476864.1:0-2927 GCF_013731165.1 Rhagoletis pomonella
TGACAATAGTCATATGATGAATTTTGTCAGTGTTGTGGGAATAGGGCGGAAAGTCTGAGGAAGGCAATTAAATAGCAGCACACAACCCCGTGCCTTCCTCAGGAGTGAGTATAACTACAACAACAACGACTACTACAACAACAACCCAAAAAGGTTGGTTACTGTCTATACTGTGCTTCAGTGGTTTATTTCAGAATGAAAATGATTACAACATAAATTGCGACTCGATTTCAACTGCGCAGAAAATGAACCGTTACAAAAACTGAAAAACAATGTTGTTGCAAAGGGGAAAATACAAATAAAAATACAAATAAAAAATATTTAAAAATCTCTTAAACGGAATCGCAATAATGAGATTTTTGATGCTGTTTTTTTAACTGTTTTCAAGATTGATTTACGAAAACTTGAATAACTGGGCCTAAATTATTCCGATTTAGACTTATGTAGGTATTAGTAGAAAGCTATTTTCCCACTCTTTTTATTTCTGTGCAAAAAAAAACTTATTCAGGACCCGATTTATTTTTTTTTTCAAATACCAACACATCTTAATTAAACTTGTAACGACATTCGTTCATACTACCTTTCTCTTTCATCATTTGAATGAGTTTATTAGCAAAGGATGAGAAAATACCTTTCCAATAACTTTTCACAAGCCTAAAGCGGAGCAGTTTAGGTTTAGTTATTCAAGTTTTTCTTATACCAATCTTTGAAGAAAATTTTAAAACAGCATCAATAATCTCATTATTAGGATTCCATGCAAATTTTTGAAATTTTTTTTTAAATATTTTTATGCAAATTTTTTAAGCTTAAACCGTTTTGTCATTTAAGGGGATTTTTCCAAAAAACATCTTTAAGAAACTATTTTTATTCATAAAAAAACTCCATTTTTCAAGGTATTTTCTAATCGGTCCAGCTCACGTAAATCTTAATATTTTCCCGAATTATTTTGGTGGAAGTCTTAAAATATAATAGATTTTATAATTCCAATGGAAATACAGTATCTATCGGTTTTTTTCTATGGGGAGTCATGCAGCCTAATGTACATACATACGTACGTATGTATATACATACATACATACATACATATGAAGCGCCAGATTTACTGTCCTTTAATTAAAGCATCGACCGTAACTGCATAAACTCAACAGTTTACACGTTCGCAATGTGACGATAAGACAATATGGCAGCTGCGACTGCGGTACCAATTATTCGTGTTTTCTTTTTTATACCCGAGCGCACTTGTGCACATGGGTATATTAATTTTGTTCACATAACGGTTGTTTATAACAGCCAAAACGAATCGAGATAGATATAGACAAATGATCAGGATGAAAAAAGAAATCGATTAAGCCATGTCTGTCTGTCCGTCCGTCCGTCTGTCTGTCCGTCCGTGTACACGATAACTCGAGCAAAAATTGAGGTTTCCCTTAATCCAAGGTACGTTGGTATTGAAAATGGGCGAAATCGGACTGTAACCACGCCCACTTCCCATATAACGGTAATTTCCCGAAATACGATAATTCACTCAAAATTGACATTTACAATAATTTTCAGACGAAAAATAAGAATATTATAAATTTTTGGAAAATGGGCGTAGCCACGCCCACTTATGGTTACATGTGTATAACTTGCTAACCGGTGCACGAATTTCTTCCAACCTTGGCACAGTTGTTGGCCTTGATACAGCATGCAAAATCGCCGAAAAGTTTTAAAATCGGACAATAACCACGCCCACATCCCATATAACGGTAATTTAGAGAAATACAAAATCTTCGATAAATCAGTAAATATTGAAGCTAATTTATTCAAAATTGATGCTTGCAACAATTCCTTACCAAGAAATACGTTTATGGTAAAATTTTGGAAAATGGGCGTGGAACCGCCCACTTATGATCACATATATGTATATCGGTAACCGTTCTACTAATTTGTACCAAACTCGGTGTGGTTATTGTGCTTGCGACATATAAACAAAACGTTGAAAATTATTGAAATCGGACTAAAATACGCCGCTTTTCATATAACGGTAAATTTCAGAAATGCTTGAAACTTCAATATTTCGAAATTGAAGGATGCTAATTTACTCAAAATTGATACACTCCGGCTTATCATCTAGCGGTAGGTTTCGGAAAGCTGAAAAAACATATATTTAATACTTGCGCCGGGTATTTAATGTTCGGCTCCGCCCGAACTTAGACTTTCTTACTTGTTAATATGTAGTTATGTGCAAAAATGTAATTATTCCTTCTTTTAATTTAAATCCTTATCTTAAACGCACAAACCTTATTAAAAAACTCTTATATTTATAACAAACACCGCCACTCTGAAAATTCAACGTAACATGTTCGTATTTAACGACTAAAAAATATGGCTGCCGCGGCTGTTTTATGAAAAATTCGTGTTTTCATTTGCATTCATATATTTTTAATACTCCTGCCCAATTTTTTCAAATTATATAATATGTATTACTATTTATATTATCATTTATCACTTTTATATGTATTAATCTTATAAGTCGTAGCACTTGCACAAAGAACTCCAATTAACCGTACAAATGTTCGCTTCAAACGACGCCGGATGATGGCGACGCCGACTTACATTTTCGTTTACGCTGTTTTATTCATGCTTTGCACTTGTTTCGTTGCACGTATTTATGTTGAATTATACACCTTTAGTTAAATGAACTGGAAAATATTAGCTGCACAATTAAATATGTATGTACAGAGTTATTTTTCTTTATGCACATCCGGCGGAAAAATTTACGAAATGGACTCGGCAGCTACAAGTTGCCACTTGCTTCAAAATATTAAACAAGCTACATTCTAATTTTTATTTTCCATGTTTCGATGCATCGAAAAAATGAACATCGACGCTAAAATACAGAAAAACATCGATATATCGATGGTATCCGATGTTTTGAAATTTAT
>NW_023476865.1:0-2927 GCF_013731165.1 Rhagoletis pomonella
AGTCACGCTGGCATGAGAATTCTTTAACTTTCTTTGAACTTTGCTTACTACTCATAAATTAATAGACGTTTTCAGTGAAAATTTTCCCAGCATTTTCAATGCACAGTTTTTACTTTCAATTAACAATAGAATCCCTGTGCCCTTAAGTGACCGCTGTAGCCATTAGCGTCTGTACGTAAAAAGCATTTCGGCTTCACTCACTTGGCTTAAAGGCAAATGTTGACTTTTTGAGATTTGACCGGAAGCCGCTCGCCTGCTTGAGTACCCCTTTTCACCCAAAAAAGAATCGATTTTAATTAATTATTTCAGCCAAAAAGGAAGCGATTTTAATTAATTATAGAAATGGAAAAAGCGTTTTTATATGAACTTACACTGAGAGAAAAATCATCTAAAAATTGGTTAATATTACCAAATTCAAACTTGAATAGGAATCAAAGTGATTTTTGTTGAATCAATTTTCTTCGTCGTTTGATTCATTTCATAATTTCACAGATGCTTTTTCGTAATTAAGAAAACCCACAAACCAAAAACAAAACAAAAATTATATGAATACCAACAGAATCAAACTTGCTGGAAGCTAACGGCAAGCATCTCTGCACGTTTAGCTACAGCCAGCCTCTGAAATTTTTGAAAAGCACTGCTAAATTGAAACTATTTTCCGGATATCAATTTAAAAGTTATTTTTACATCGAAAATTATATTGCAATAAAAAAATGTATATCACATGAATGAAAATTAACGTTATTAAATTCAATAAACCTAAAAATGTAGACCAGTAACTATTAAGTGATATTCACTTTTCTGCCCTGACGTAAAAGTTTGAATACTCTCCCGCAAGCACACGCTTGCCCAATTCAATTGCATGCCGGGGAGCAACTTTACGTTGCAGATTAAAATTTTACGCTTCATCGCAAAATTTCACCTTCTGCAAACTTCTGTTTGCCAATCTGCACCGCTGAGAACCCCTTTGATTCTTTCACCATTAACGATTTATTTGCAAATGAAAGCGCGAAATATAGGAGACAGCGAAATTCCATGATGGCTATTAAGGGTTGCCAAACAACTTTCTTTTAATTAAAATTAAACCTTTCATCAAAACTAAAATAAAAAAAAATTACTGGCTCCGGACCCGTTTGACAAAAAAAGTCATATTTTTTCATGAACATATCGACGGCCGAGTGGAAGATCGACCTACCTCGGCAGCCAGTTCGAAAACACCCTACCTCGGAAAATTTCGGTTTTCTGAGATAAGGCGTTTTCGAACCGGCTGCTGAGATATGTCAATCTTCCGCTTAGCCGCCGATATATCGCACACCGTCCACCAAAAGAGTCACAACTCAAAATAATACGTTTGTCAGAAAATGCCAAAAACTCTTTCTTAGCACATTATAATCATATGTGCAAGGGCGACTTTACCTTACGTTTTTTTTTTTTACAAATTATAACAAAAAATTGCTCCAGCTTTTTCGGAAAGGTAAGTAAAAGCTCTGCGTACATTTTTAGCACATACTCTCAAAAAAGCTAAATTTTTAGTTGTGACTCTTTTGAAGACGGTGTGCGATATATTTATGAAAAAATAAAGAGGACATAATCAAAATAACAGCGAAATTTTGTATAAAAACCCTCCAAAAAAAAGCCCAAAATTTAGGTTGCGAGGTCTAGATTTGAATGAACACATGGTTTTCCCTGCTATCTTCATTTTCTCTAATGTGCCTGTTAAAATGGCTCAAATTCAATACTTCACTCTTACAACTCAAAAATTCGCTTACATTTTGGCAACCCTGCGAAGATTTCACTACTATACCCCCTAACGCGCAATTGCATTTTCCTTCAAAAGCTCTCACTGGTCGCAGCAATAACAGCAGCAGCCCTCTGTGTCGCATTGTCGCGGCCATAAAAACCAACAACAGTCACAACGACCAGCTGAGCAATCAGCCAGACACACAAGCACGCTCACTATGCAACGCGCAAGTCACCTCTTTTTTGTTGAGGTCACAAGCCGCGCGTTGCGCATTGTGGCGCCTCAACCAGGCACCCAGCAAGGCGACACAATCAGCTGGTATGCCGAAAATGGAGCAGTATTTAACGGAATTTATTCGAATTCCTCTTTTTGAAAATCATTTTAATGGCCGGCGGAAACCGATGCAGGCGCCATGAACATTTTCGTCATGGCGTACTGATATTGAACACAGGCGCACAGCAGCGACTAACAGCCGGTGGCAAAGCGTGAAAAGAACTCGAGTTCAGTATGGTAAAAGTGACAAGCAAAAGTTCACGCGACAGCCGCTAGGGTAGTTGCATCTGCATACATACATATGTATGTATGGACGTATGTTTGTAGTGTGTTTGCGTTTAGCAGGAAATGGAGCTTCGAAAAAAGCAATATGGCTGCAGAATTTTCTTTTTGAAGGTCAACTGTCATGCGCGCTGGACACGCGCCGCCTCACACTCCCATATATCTGTACATATATGTATACATACTCACGTATGTGCTTGAATGCAATTTGTTAGGTGTTGGGCTTGAAGGCGGGAGATATCTCCCACGTTCGCTTACGCACGTTTATTTGCACACACACACTCATCGAATATGGGATTTTCTTGCTATTCTTTTGAGAATTCCCTGCGCGCCACCTCAGGCAACAACAACAGGCGCGTGTGGGCGCACACAAGCCGATCCACGCTTTTGATGATTGTTATTTAATAGCAGACACTAGCACTTTAATATTTAACTTTTATAGGAAACCGTTTAAAAATTTAATGCTCCTTTTGTTTGTTTAACCATATATCTATATTTAGGTTGAGTTAATCAAAACTTTCAACCATTTATGTTTCTATTTTTATACCCGAGCGCACTTGTGCACAAGGGTATTATAACTTTTTTTCACATAACGGTTGTTTGTAACAGGCAAAACGAATCGAGATAGATA
>NW_023476866.1:0-1710 GCF_013731165.1 Rhagoletis pomonella
TTGTAGCCCAATACATTTTATTGTAATAAAGTGCAAATTTGAAGTAGCTAGGACTTACTGTTGATTTTTGGCAATTTTTTTCACACAGTTTCTTCCATACAAGAAAAAATGTTCGAAGATACTTTGTATGGAAAAAATGCGAAATACCTTCAACAAACAAATTTCAAAATTCAACGCGATTTTTGAATTAATTTAATTTAAAAAAAAAAATTCCATAAAATCTGATTAAAAATTTGAAAATTTTTCTTGAAACTGTATTGAATTTTCACGATTTTATCACAAGGGTTATAAATTATATTTTTTGTTGTAGAACGCACCATATTTTTAAATAAAAAATTAGTGCAAAAAAATTTGAATAAAAAGTGTTGCATATATTGTGGGAAATTCTCTGTGCCAATACTTTTTTCCGGCAGTGTACATAGATACTTCATAGTTTATTTCACTGTTTAGCTTGTGAAAAATTTTACTTGAGTCGTGTCGATTATAGTATTTGCAATCTGATGATTAATAGTTTTTTTCATTGTACAAGACTTTTATTACATCGCCTTACTCTTTTTCAAATAAGTAGTCCAGTTCTTACGTGCTTGGAAAATTCCAGGCCAAGCTTAACTTGTTTATCAGAAAAAGCTGAGTATGTGTTTGATCGAACATCTCCGCGAATTTGTGGCATTTCTCTGTTATCGTCATAGCTCTGTTATCCTTAAACCTTCGTCTGCTCGTTGCCAATATATATTACATAAGCATCTGCTGATTTAGCTACGCCATATTGATTCAAGTATGTATGAGTGTCATCTTGAGTACAAAAAGTATTTCTTCCTTTCAAGTACGTGTCGTTGCCTACTGATTGGATATGGTATGTGCGGTGTTGTTGCAAAAATCATAAAAAGTTCTTTCAGCATAAATGTCCAGTTGCATTCGCTTGTTATGATCGAGTAGCACAACACATACATACCTATTTCTAGAAATTTGTGCCAGTCGTCAGCTTGTGGCAACCAGTGTTTACATACATAAGTTTGAAGTTCGCTCTGCAGCAAGAGCAAGAACATTGTTTTTTTTTTTGCAATGCATCAATTTTCTGCGAAGTGAGGTTACACGGACGTCGCTTCACAAAGTAAGGTTAAAGTTTGCAGTATACTCTTAATTCCGCAGCTTTTGCTTATTCTTTTCAAGTTCAATACAAATATGAAACTCCCTAGTAAGTAAGCATCTCACAAATGTAATCTATGCTGACTGTGATGAGCTAGGTAAGCGAGTCAGTCAACTGATGTCCTTATTGGAATTTGTGCATTTTTTAGATGCAGTTTACCATTCATATTGGCACTTGGAGAAAGCAGTAGAAACTGCAAAATGATGAGAATGATTTTTATTTGCTATATATTTTTTGTTTTTTTGATTTTTTATAAATACATACTGCTTAAGTTTCATATAACAAGTCTTTTGGAAGTAGTTGCTGCTTTATACTTGAAAGTCATAAAGAATTTGCAGAGCTTTTCTATTTTGCCCTTTCTTTGCAGAGCATCATCCCAGCAAAAAATCGGTAATCGCTTTTAGTGGTAACGTGTTCTAGAAGGCATAGCGTTATAATGCCTTCGAATTTTTTCGCTTCTTTTAGGCATTGCCAGTAATGCAAAGTAGAATGTCCTACAATATTTCATTTATCTCACTTCTTCGTTTCATTTCGGAGAATGCAAAGTAGAATGTCCTATAATA
>NW_023476866.1:1720-2927 GCF_013731165.1 Rhagoletis pomonella
CTTTGCGTCATTTCAGGTAATGCAAAGTAGAATGTTCTACAATATTTTATTCGTTTCGCTTCTTTGCTTCATTTCGGGGAATGCAAAGTAGAATGTCCTACAATATTTTATTTGTTTCGCTTCTTTGCTTCATTTCGGGGAATGCAAAGTAGAATGCTGCATCGTAGTCAGCTGAAAAATGGAATGAATATCCAAAAATTCTTTTTCTACCGTTACTTTCTGTGGAAATTTGTCTCGCATAAAAATCATGTTTTGCTTTGTTCAATTTGCAGCGAAGTTGAAGTCAGTCAATGAAGTGACGTACAAGAGTGAGGAAGTAGAATTTTAAGCTTAATTAAATATGCATGTATGTACATACCGATTTTAAAGAAAATCTAAATACCTAAATACATACATATGTACGCTGATTTATAAAATATTTTATTAATTTTAACCTTTTAAGGCATTTTCTGATTTCAATTTAATATAAATAAGTATGTACTTATCTAGGCATTCTACATTAGTTTCTCTGTAAGGCATTCTTTGTTCGCTTCTCTGGATTCTGTTTATCCATGCGTTCTCCCTTCGTTTGAGGGTAATGCTGCGGGTAAGGGCTTACCTCCAATGACATGCCCATGTTAAAATAAGGCCTTCTTGAAGCGAAAGGGTAAGCGATTCCCATCACCTAGCTCGTTTCCACTTTCGTTTCTGTGGTAATCGTGTTTTTTGCTGGGATGTTACAGGTTTCAAAGTAATGAGAGCAATATAAGCAAAATGTTGAAACAAATAGCAAGGCTAACTGCGCTTATACAAGCATCTGTATGTATGTACATATTTATATACTTGCTTTGTTTGCATTTGGTAGTACTTGACAGCTTTTCCCTTACGCACATTCATTGCCTCGACTTACCTGTCTGCAGTGGCTACGGTTCGCACGCCTAAAGTGCTGCTTGTGCTTTACACAAACTTGGCAGCGTTTGTGGCTATCGTCGCTCGTTTCCACTGCCGTGCTGAGTAGCACCGAGACATGCTTCTCGAAACAGCATCTGAACAAGAGTTGCCAAGGATAACATATTTTGGGCAATTTTTTATGAAAAAAAAATTAATGGGAATGAGCTGCGCAGTCACAAGGCCTTGATGAAGTAATCGTTTACGATAGCCTTATCGATAAACTTATCCTTATCGTTATTTTAATCACTGTGCTTTCGATTAATTTATCGTTATCGAT
>NW_023476867.1:0-1479 GCF_013731165.1 Rhagoletis pomonella
AAATGTTCTAATTAACAGCCAAATCTGCACCTTAATTCAGTTTTTAGGAATATCCTACCCCAGCGCCACCTAGCGATTAAATTTTTAGTCGAAATATTTCCCTTCAAAGTGGTGACATATGTTCCAAATATGAACGAAATCGGTCCAGCCGTTTAGTAGTTTAGTGACATTCACTCTATATGAAATTGTGAAATCGTAACGTCTCAGCTTTCTTTATTTTTTGGCAACAACAACAAAAAGTTTCAAATTTTTTTTTAATCGAAAAACCTTCCACATAAAAGGTCCAAAAAAGCACTTTTTACAGAATTTAAATCGGTTCAGCCGTTTGGTCAGGCATCGCCGTCATACGAAAGACATTTCATTTTTATATATATAGATAGAAGATAGATAGAAGATATATTTATTTCCACAATTAATTCGTCTTTTCACATATTTAATATAACAGAATCCGTCGAAAAAACACGTTTTCATTTGCAAACATTCATAGCCCGCAAACGATATTGATATATTGTGCGAACATACATACATCCATGTCCTCGTCCATCCCGCTTCCGTTTCCGTTTCCTCAGCCGATTTATTTGTATGCATACATCCGTCGGTCCGCCACACAACCAACACTCAACACACTCGACACTTAACAATCTGCATTCAATGGCGTCAGCAAATCTCCCGCCACACATAACTTTTAACCCTCTGTGACTGATTTGGAGAAAGTTTTTAAATTCAGCTAACGTGCAGTCTGTCAAGCACCAATTTTCTATTTTTAAATATATACATATATAGGTCCATATGTACATACATTTATATGTATTTATATATCTAAGTTATTTATTAATGAACTCCTTTGTGATTTAAACTGGAAATTCTCTCAGTATGGTAATTGGCTCGTTTGTGTATTCTTAGTATATTGTGTAAGTGTAACTGACCCTGCATTACGGAGGAGCGACTACAGGATTGATGAATCGGTAGCTACCTGGTGTACTCCTTCAATTACCGACCGACTACTTGCAGTGTATTTCATCGATTACTTTTACAAGACAATCCTACGCGGTAGTCACCATCGGCTCTCTCTGCACTACCGGGAGTTACTAAAGCAGTCACTTGCGTGATTTATGGGCGCCCTCTGTCGTAGTTTTTCGCTATTCTGCTTGCGACTGATTCGACTCTGCACTTCCATGTGCACTACCACGGGTTAATAGAATAGCTACTTACCTAGGTGCGGTAGCGGTACAAGATTACTGATTGACTCCAGTTATACCTAAACAAGAAACAAAGAATACACAAAAGAGCGAATAGCCACAATATTTTATATATTCATTAATGAAATAGTCATAAAAAAATACATATATGTATGTATATATTTATGACGAAATATTAGTATTTTTAAATAAGCAATGGTATTGAAGCTAACTAGGAAATAATTTTGAATTTCCGGTGTCTGTCACATTACCACGTCAGTCACAGAGGGTTAATCGCGAT
>NW_023476867.1:1579-2926 GCF_013731165.1 Rhagoletis pomonella
ATCGCGATTAACCCTCTGTGACTGACGTGGTAATGTGACAGACACCGAAAATTCAAAATTATTTCCTAGTTAGCTTCAATACCATTGCTTATTTAAAAATACTAATATTTCGTCATAAACATATACATACATATATGTATTTTTTATATGTCTATTTGATTAATGAATATATAAAATATTATGGCTATTCGCTCTTTTGTGTATTCTTTGTTTCTTGTTTAGGTATAACTGGATGAGCGTGCGATTGTTGTTGGCAGTGTATTTTTTGTACCTATTGCAACAACCGCTCATTCCCCTACAGTACTGCTGGAGTCAATCAGTACTTTTGAACCGCTACCGCACCTAGGTAAGTAGCTATTCTATTAACCCGTGGTAGTGCACATGTAAGTGCAGAGTCGAACCAGTCGCAAGCAGAATAGCGAAAAACTCCCTGCAGTACTGCTGGAGTCAATCGCTACTTTTGAACCGCTACTGCACCGACTCCTAGGTAAGTAGCTACTCTATTAACCCGTGGTAGTGCACATGGTAGTGCAGAGTCGAACCAGTCGTAAGCAGAATAGCGAAAAACTACGACAGAGGGCGCCCATAAATCACGCAAGTGACTACTTTAGTAACTCTCGGTAGTGCAGAGAGAGCCGATGGTGACTACCGCCTAGGACATTGCCTTGTAAAAGTAATCGATGAAATACACTGCAAGTAGTCGGTCGGTAATTGACGGTGTTTATCAGGTAGCTACCGATTCAGCAGTCCTGTAGTCACTCCCCCGTACTGCAGGGCTACGACAGAGGGCGCCCATAAATCTCGCAAGTGACTACTTTAGTAACTCCCGGTAGTGCAGAGAGAGCCGATGGTGACTGCCGCCTACGACATTGCCCGTAAAAGTAATCGACGAAATACACTGCAAGTAGTCGGTCGGTAATTGGCGGACTATACCAGGTAGCTACCGATTCATCAGTCCTGTAGTCGCTCCTCCGTACTGCAGGGTCAGTTACACTTACACAAGATACTAAGAATACACAAAAGAGCCAATTACCATACTGAGAGAATTTCCAGTTTAAATCACAAAGGAGTTCATTAATAAATAACTTAGATATATAAATACATATAAATGTATGTACATATGGACCTATATATGTAAATACTTAAAAATAGAAAATTGGTGCTTGACAGACTGCACGTTAGAAGAATTTAAAAACTTTCTCAAAATCAGTTACAGAGGGTTAAAAGTTGTGTGGCGGGAGGTTTGCTGACGCCATTGAACGCAGATTGTTAAGTGTCGAGTGTGTTGAGTGTTGGTTGTGTGGCGGACCGACGGATGTATGCATACAAACAAATCGGATGAGGAAA
>NW_023476868.1:0-2926 GCF_013731165.1 Rhagoletis pomonella
ATGGTATTCTAATAAGCCTTTTCTTAATGTACATTTCATTTACTACTATTTAAAACAAAAATTGTATCGATATCGTGATTCGCCTCTGAGATACAGCAAAAAGAAAATCGAAAGGTCATACATTTTTTGAACATGGTCAACTTCGCCCCTCATTTTAGCCCCTCAAGTAAAGCGTGTTGACGTTCGCTTTAGTTTTCCTTTAACCGACATAACTTGAACTTTATTCACACAAAAAATTATTGCGCTAGCTCTTTTCCTTCTCGTTATATTAGATTTTAAACAAAAAAAATGTGATTTAGCCCATAGTGCGACGCAGACGCTACTCGCGAGTAGCGTTTTGCCCATTGTGTACAAATACAAGTGAGATATCTTAGCAATAGACGTCATCCTGGGCCACAGCTGCGATCATCTCTTTTTTAGAGCTGCTTATCTTGGTCTAAACTGCTCTTTTTTGACCTGAGTTGCATTAAATAGTCTTATACAACTTAGTAGTATTTGTGGTTCAAATGGTAAAATATATGCCCAAAAACTTGAAAAATATTAGATGATTGTTTTTTAAAAATGCTATTTAGTAAATTTCGTTTTGATTTCGACATTAGAAATATTCAGATTATAAAAGTTTTCACATATGTTTTAAGATTTTAAAAATTTTGAAAAGTACGGTAGAATGCAACAATGTGGTTGAATTTGTTTGCATCTTCGTCAGCTTATTCGTTTGCAGACTAGAAAAATGGCGAACAGCCATCAAAATACTAATTCAAACTACACAAAAATGGGTGCGCGCAGCAAAATTCAGCCCTAATGGTAAGTTCATTTCATCGTGCGGCGACAAGTTAAGAATTTGCGATACATTTTCAGGCGAATGTATGCGAGCGTTCACCGTGGGAAGAGGTATGGGACGACAGCTGGCATGACATCCAGACGGCAATCTGGTGGCTTTAGCATTAAGGTGGCAAACAGAGTGGAAGCGAAGCCGAAGACGAAGATGAAGACGAAGCCGAAGACGAAAAACAGTGCAGTAGTAGTACAGCCTTATTATGTATCTCGAAGCGAACGTTCGTTTCGTCTGCCAGACGTTTCGTTCGTGCGTTGGTAGTATGTAAGTCGAAATCGTCTGGCAGCACGAAAACAGCTGATCGTTACGTAGTTGTTCGTCTAGTTTGGAATTTTTTAACGCGAATAGGAGACGAAAGTGAGACGACAATCGTTGAAAATAGACGAAAGGTTATTAGTGATCGTTAAGATGGAGGGTTCTGCCAGAAAAAGTAAGAAGATAAAAAAATATAACTTGATTTAAGAAAATATATTAATATTTATGCTTGCAGCGTTGAAAAAAACTACAACCACACAATTTGAGGTATTAGTTAAAGAAATGGAGAGAAATCCTGACCTGGCCAGAGGTGTTGCAGTGTTTGGTTCTGATCGAGGAAGGGTAGAGGAGCGGTGGGAGGAAATTATGAGGAAAATTAATTCTCATGGTCCACCTACAAGAACGGCCGTCGAATGGAAGAAAGTAAGCATATGTACATACATTGTATGTCGTAGATAAATGTTTTCACACTATTTCCATTTTACTGACATTGAATTCTATTTTTTTTTCAAGATATGGGCTGACTTGGAAAGCTACCGGTGGTGGCCCATTCCGCCACTCTCCGCTTTCCGAAATGGAGCAGACCATAGACAGCCTTGTTTTTATTTCAAGGTCAGCGGCACCGAGCGTCAGAGTTTTCGGCATTCCTTCGACGGCGACTTCAAACGCATCCAGACATTCGTCGATTGAGGAAATGCCTCCTTTACTTGTGCCAGAATCGCCGACACTAGATGAACGAAGGCAACCAACAACCCTTGAGTCCCCTATAAGGCACAACCAACCACCACCAGTGGGAGTAGTGACTCCCACTACACAGACAACCCGCCCTACACCAACGCACACGTTACGTTCCACAAATAGGAAGCGCACCTTCCAAGAGACAGTGGCTGAATCTGCCAAAATCCAAGCCGAAGCCGCTAAAGTGCAGGCTGAGGCTGCAAAAAAAATGGCAGAGGCATCAATGCTGCAGGTGGAAGCCACAAATAAATTAACTGCTGCAGTGGAACGCCAATCTGCAATTTTTGAAAAATTTTTGGAATACTTCCACAACTAATTTGCATAGTGATTGTATTGAAGTGATATTTTGTTTTTTTTTTTTGTGTAAATATTTTTTAGATTTAAGTGTGAATTAATGTTTTGTTGCATTTTTTTAGTATTTATGTAGGTTTAAGACTGAAAAGATACTTTGTTTTTTTGTGTAAATATTTTTTAAATTTAAGTGAATTAATATTTTGTTGCATTTTTTTAGTATTTATGTAGATTTAAGATTTAAGGCTGAAAATATATTTTGTTGAATTTGTATGTAAATATTTTATTAGTTTTAAGACATAAATGAATTTTGCTAGTGTACCTGAAATCTAGACACACATACTTTATAATAAAACTGCGTTTATAACAAACTCTCTGCTATTCTCATTCTAATAAGGGCAGCTGTATTCGAAATGTTACTGTTTTCAAGTTCTTCTTCGTAACTAACAAGATTCTCCATATCTGGGATCTCCAATGGAATTTGATGTTTGAAAAATATACAAACGTTATGAATAGCACAGCACACATTTACAATTTGTGTTACTTTTTCCGGTGAATAATGTAGTCCTCTCGAGCCAATTATACATCGAAATCGGTTTTTCAAAACACCGAAACATCTCTCAATTACATTACGAGCTTTCGAGTGCTTTGTGTTGTAATTTCGTTGAATTCCATCGGCTGCGCTTCTGAATGGCGTCATCAAGTATGGCTGCAAGGGGTAACCAGAATCACCTACAAAAATTTTCATTGTCATCAATAATTTTATAGCCTTTTTAAGTTTTAAAACTTACCAAGTAGCCATGTGTT
>NW_023476869.1:0-2926 GCF_013731165.1 Rhagoletis pomonella
TCGTTGTAAAGCTCATACAGCTCATCGTTCCATCGTCTGCGGTACTCGCCGTCGCAAAATCTTTCTCTCAAACACTCCAAGAGCCGCCTCATCAGATGTTGTCATTGTCCATGCTTCTGCGCCATATACCAGCACGGTGAGTGACTTATAGAGCGTGGTTTTCGTACGTCGAGAGAGGACTTTACTCCTGAATTGCCTACTCAGTCCAAAGTAGCACTTGTTGGCAAGAGTGATTCTGCGTTGGATTTCAATGCTGACATTATTATCGGTGTTAATGCTGGTTCCCAAGTAAACGAAATTCTCTACTTTCTCGAAATTGTAACTGTCAACAGTGACTTGGGTGCCAAGGCGTGAATGTGCTGACTGTTTGTTTGATGACAGGAGATATTCGTCTTGTCCTCGTTTACCACCAGACCCATTCGCTTTGCTTCCCTATCCAACTTGGAAAAGGCAGAACAGACTTCGCGGTTTTTGTTACCGTGATGTCGATGTCATCGACATAAGCCAGCAATTGCACGCTCTTGTAGTAAATTGTTCCTGAGCGGTTCAGTTCTGCAGCTCTTATTATCTTCTCCAACATCAGATTAAAGAAGTCACATGAAAGGGAGTCGCCCTGTCTGAAACCCCGTTTTGTGGCGAACGGCTCGGAGAGGTCTTTCCTAATTCTGACGGAGCTGGTCGTATTGCTCAACGTCATTCAACGGCGTATAGGCAACTCCTTTTAGTGCTGTCAAAGGCGGCTTTAAAGTCGACAAATAGGTGGTGAGTGTCGATCCTTTTCTCCCGGGTCTTTTCCAAGATTTGGCGTATTGTGAATACGTGGTCTATGGTGGATTATCCAGGTCTAAAGCCACACTGATAAGGCCCAATCAGTTCATTGACGGTGGGCTTAAGTCTTTCACACAGTACGCTCGATAAGACCTTGTAACCTATGCCTAGAAGGCTGACCTGGCGGTAGTTGGCGCGAATGGCGGGGTCACCTTTCTTGTGGATTGGGCACAGCACACTTAAATTCCAGTCGTCGGGCATGCGTTCATCTGCCCATATTCTGCACAAGAGTTGATGCATGCACCTTATCAACTCCTCGCCGCCGTACTTGAATAGCTCAGCTGGCAGGATGTCAGCTCCAGCAGCTTTGTTATTTTTCAGCCGCGTTATTGCTATACGTACCTCGTCATAGTCAGGCGGTGGAACGTCGACTACGTCATCATCGACTGCGGGCTCGGGTTCTTCTCCACAACTTTCCGTGCTGCTTCCATTTAGTAGGGCGGAAAAGTGTTCCCTCCATAATTTAAGTACGCTCTGGACATCAGTTACTAGGTCGCCATTATTGTTCTTACAGGAGTACGCCCCGGTCTTTAAACCTTCCGTAAGTCGCCTAACTCTCTGGCAAAATTTTCGGGCATTCTTCTTGTTGGCCAGCATTTCAAGCTCTTCGCACTCACGTATTTCGGCCTCTCTCTTCTTATTGCGGCAAATACGTCTCGCTTCCCTCTTCAGATCCCTATAGCGGTCCCACATAGCGCGCGTTGCGCCCGATCGCAGCGTGGCCCTGTAGGCGGCATCTCCCTGACACTCCTCATTGTACCAGTTATTCTTTCGGGCTCGCTGAAATCCGACTACTTCTTCGGCGGCGGTACTTAATGAGCGGGAAATGTGGTTCCACTGCTCGCATATGTCGGTTTGTTGAAGAGTGCTCTCTGAGAGCAGGTGTGAGAGTCGAGTAAGCTTTAAGCTTTCCTTGCATATTTAGGCGCACATTTTTTGCTGCACAGAGGCGGGTGCGTATCTTGGCTGCAAGAAGATAGTGGTCCGAGTCGATGTTTGGGCCTCGGAGTGTGCGTACGTCTAAAACACTGGAAGCGTGCCTTCCGTCTAGCACAACATGATCGATTTGGTTTCTCGTTTTTCGATCCGGAGACAGCCACGTAGCTTGATGGATCTTTTTATGCTTGAACCTAGTACTGCATACTACCATGTTTCGGGCCCCGGCGAAGTCGATCAGCCTCAATCCGTTGTCGGACGTTTCGTCGTGGAGGCTGAATTTTCCGACGGTGGTTCCAAAGATCCCTTCCTTGCCCACCCTGGCATTGAAGTCGCCAAGCACGATATTGATATCATGACGGGGGCAGCGCTCGTATGTGCGCTCCAAGCGCTCATAGAAGGGATCCTTGGATGCCTAATCCTTCTCTTCCGTCGGGGCATGGGCGCAGATGGGCGAGATGTTGAAGAATCTCGCTTTGACGCGGATTGTGGCTAGACGCTCGTCCACCGGGGTGAACGACAGTACTCGGCGACGGAGTCTCCCACCACAAATCCAACAACGAATTTGCGCTCCTTTACATAGCAGCTGTAGTAGACGTCGCAAGGCCCCAGACATTGCTTGCCTTGCCCCGTCCAACGCATTTCTTGGATGGCGGTGATGTCTGCTTTTGTCCTTACGAGGACATCAACCAGCCGGGCAGAGGCACCTTCCCCATTAAGGGTGCGTACATTCCAGGTGCATGCCCTCAAATCGTAGTCCTTTAAACGTTTGCCGTGGTCGTCATCATAAGGGGGGGTCTCATCCGAGGCTTTGCCTTGCTTCTTCACTGGAAGTGGTTTTTACGTGGCGGGTCCCAAGCCCAGCGCACAACCCATTGCTGGGACGGGGGTGGTTTCGCAACCAAATACACGTTTATATAGCGAGCCGCTTGCTCCAAGCAGACACCCGCTTGCAGCCGCACCTACTGGTGAACAGACGCTGCAGACTTCAGTGAGCCCTTAAACCGAATAAGTCGGAGTGGTCCCACCGAAGCTCCCTCTCTTTCTGCCGTGACCCAAGGCTCCACTCGGATTGGTTACCGCATCTCGCACATGGGTTGCTCACGTTGCCCAGAGTGCGCGAACGAGGACGCAAGAGTCGGGATTGAGTATAGCCATGCAA
>NW_023476870.1:0-2926 GCF_013731165.1 Rhagoletis pomonella
ATACTATTTTACTTACTTTCTGTTTATTTTATTATATAGAACACCAGAAATTTAAAAAAAAAATGTTCTTATGTTTTTTGGCAGTTAGGGCTCGATATGTAGTATATTTATTCTAAAATCTTTGTAGTTTACTATATAAAGTATCTGTAAAATATTCGTATGTACTTATGCCGCATAGTGTACGATTTGAGTGTGTCGATGAACAAAATTGTAAATCTCTTGATAGAAATAATATAAAAATATGGAAAAACATGGATGTGAAAGCTGACATAATGGCCCACAAAAGAGATATAGTGTCATTATATAATCATTATAAAACGCCAAAAAAATTTGGTTGAGAAAAACTTGGAAAAAAAATTAATTACTTAGTTTACTCGCTAGCTCCAACAAAAAAATATTGGTTTTCGATCGGATAATTCAAATTTTTTGTCAAAAGTTGATTAAGAAATGTTTTAGATGCTCATTTTTAAATTGCAAAGTTGCATCTAAATTTTCAACTTTTTTTGAGGGTGCAGCTTTATAGCCCATTCAATATTTTAACGCATTTCCCTCCATACAAAGTATGTATATTCGACAATTTTTTTGTTTGAAAAAAAAATGCGTCACAGTCAGAAAAAAAAATACCAAAAATCAATGCGATTATTAAGCAAGTTAAAATTTTACTCTTTATTTTACTAGAATTTAGTGGTCTATGAAAAAAGTTGCTTGTCGCAAGGTGTACTAAGCTCAGGGCCCCAACCAGTTATAAGCTTTATAATAAAAGTCTCGACAACAAGGTTTTATGTTTGATTAAAATTGTAGTTTCATTATTTTAGACAGCTGTTAACAATTAAACACAGACAAATATTTTTTTTTTTGTCAAAAATATAAGGCGTGACATTGGTCTTAACTTCTAGAATTCAAAAATATATGATTAATTTACCTTGTACCTGCAAATGCAAGTATAAAACATGGTTCACATGATTTGTACATTTGTACAGAAATGTACATTTCCACATTTACAGAGAGCTGTTGTTTGGAAAGTTGTTATTGAGCTGAATTCGTTCGCGACAAAAATTTCTAGACAACACCACTCTGTGGCTGCCAAATGTGCAAATGTACGAATCGTGATGCCTGCTTTAGTCTGACTAACTCAATACACTCCCATATGACTAGTGTTTGGGATCACTGGATATGAATTTAACCAATCGAGCTATTATTATTTTATTTTCAACTGCAGCGTATTTTCTGAAATGCCAAGAGCCAATCTGCACGTATTTGTTCATTGGATATGACGTTCTTTTTGTACTGTCAAACGAATACCACTAACTGCGTATACAGTTATTCAGGTTTTAGTTTAATTTCTTCCAGCCTCAATACCCTGTATTTATATTGGTGGAAGGCATCCAGCGCCTCAGACGCAAACGCACCAGTCATAATCCCTAGCTAGTTGCTTACTAGAAGACAGATGACCACCCACGTGCCTCCACTTTTTATGAGAAGCTGGTTTTCATGGCAGAATACACTCGGAGCTTTGCCATTTGCAGCCGAGGGGCGAACGCTATTAAAAAAAATTTTTATGTTTATTTTGTGATGTTGGTCGGCAACTGGGCTCGGAACTTTATTTACCGGCCACAAAGTCCGGCTGGTGAAATTTTTCAAAATTCATTCCAAAAAGTAAATCCTTTTTTGCTTTTATTTTACAAAATTTCGTTAAAGACAAAAGTTCAGGGCTTCAAGTTCATAAAACAAACAATTACAACTTAATCTATATATTAATACGCTAACATAAATTTTTTCGCCATCCATTTGGCGATTCTACCGAACCGATTTTGTAATAAAGAAAATGTGCAGATGAAGAATGAAATGATTAAGGCAAAATTGAAGATAACGACGAAAGTTCAAGCAGTGAGGATACATAATATATATATTATACGTGTATAAGAAGTAGGGAAACTGAAAGGGTAAGAAAATTCATTGAAATTCTTCGATGAGAATCGAAATATGTATGTATATCTAGTCATCAGAAATTTAGTTATCGAAAGTTATGAAGTTTCTGATTAGCGAAGTTTATAGTTATTGAAATATATCGGATCATACATTTGTATTAAGTTATCGGAATGTGTCGAGTGAGTGAAGTGGATCAATGTTTATTGAGTTATCGAAATTTATCGAGACGCAAACACTTAGTAGTCGAAATGTACCGATAATTATCGAGTCCCAAAAATTTATCGGATTATCGAAATTCATGAAGATAATGAAATTTTTTTTATGACATTTATTTACTAATCAATATTTATCGAGCTATCAGAATTTACTGAATTATGGAGTTACCGAATTTTATCGAGTGGTGATGTATTGAGCTATTTCAAATTATCGCGTTATCGATATATATTGTTTTATCAAAATTTTTTAGTAGTTATCGAAAACTGTATGCATATAGGCTTGCGGTAATTAATCCATCGCATTCATTTGTCCTCTCTTGGCACTCTTCTGCCATTTTCCTTCCAGCGTCCACAGTTTCCAGTCATTCCCGCTTTTTGTATGACCTATATTTTCTCACGGACAATTGTATGCTACTGCCAGTAGACTTCGTATATTTGACAGGCTGCAGTTCTAAATTTCAGATCCTTCAGACCTAGGTCATTTGCTTGACGACAGCGACATTTTTGCCCTGTTAAACTTTAACGCTTTTAAAATATTTATTATATTATATGTATTCTAAGAATTTTTACTCACGTCTGAGTTTCAAAGCAGGAGATTTCCTTTTGTGTAAATGTGTGCCTTGTCACTTAATCGACGTGCTATGTTTGAAAGCATCCCCAGGGCTCTAAAAAAACCTATAAAAAACGGTCGATTTCGGCAGTAACTAGCACTCCTTTTAGCATAACTATTTTGGCTTTTTATTAAATATAGTCTGAACTATTGTATTTCCATAGACATTCTA
>NW_023476871.1:0-2926 GCF_013731165.1 Rhagoletis pomonella
CAACGCGAAAGTTCTATGTGGACCAGCCTTAATTATCAAATAGTAGTGTGTATTATCCTACATACATACATATGTATGGGGGCTAAACCAGGAATATTCATTTGAAAATGCTGATGTCGTACTCATTTATGAAATGAAAGACAAAATAATGATTTTTATAAATATTATATTCTCATTTATACATATATAACATAGTTACTTAGTCAAATTACTTAGTAATTACTTGTATGTAAGAATACAAAAACAAATTATTTATCAGAAGCATTGCCCCTTATATATTGAAAAAAGTAATAAAAGCTCTCAAACACACCTATCCTCAATCAAAAAGAAGTTAAACGAAAATGCCTAATGAAATGGTTTACCGCATCTTATTCCAGCTATTTCATAGTTTAAAAATCCGTTGCGAAGGAAATTCTACCTGATCGCTTAGCAGTTTTTTCAACAATTACTTTTTTCGATCTTAAAATATTTTTTCGGACCCAAGTAACAATATCCTTTTTAAGTAACTTTTTTCGTCTTACGTAAATTTTGTATGTACACGTAAGTCTTAGTAGTAAAACAACGGAAAAAGTGAGTTTGAGAAGTAAACACGACGAAAATCGGTCAAAAATGTGTGCCCGTTGTGAAAAAAATTGTTTCTAGCAATCATCAAATTAGTAATGCCATCAGCGAGAAATATGAGAATCTTATAAAAAAAGCATGTAAATGCAAACTTTGAAGTGTCTGAACATGTCGTCGTACTTTAAAACACTTATGGAAATTAAAAAAATGATCATGAGCAGTTTGTACTTGGAGGTGAAAATAAGAAACTGGCAATGGAAAATCACTCAGCTCTCCTCCAAGAAGATGTTAATGTACTTGTTATTAAAAAATGTCGAATTCCTGAATTACATGTTTTACAAGGAACGGATTAGTTCCGCCACTTACAAAAGCAACTTCTGCAAAATTCAGATGCGCTAGATGATCCAGAAATTTATTCAAATGTAGGCAAATTTTCACTTACACCTTTCATTTCTGCTTTCAAAGCTATGAACGAAGTTGTGGATTTTTGTTGTTCTATGTCACCACCCGGCCAGGATTTAGATAAATTCATTAAAGAATTGAAAAAGGCTTATGCCAGTACAAAAGTTTCTGTGACATTGAAAATTCACGTAATTTTTGAACATCTTGAGCATTCCTTGCATTTTTTGGATGGCGAGGAATTTTGATTGTGGTCGGAGCAGCCAGGTGAATCAGTTCATCGAGACTTCTTAAACGTTTGGAACCGCTACAAAATCAACGTGAAAGAAGAACCAAGAAAGATTAAGAAGAATGGTCGTAGAATACTCCTCCATTCATATTTAAAATTTACATTGTATATTAAAATATACAATATTTAGTTAAAATAAATTTTTTGGTTCAAACCACTTTTTATTATTCTTGTATCATTTTATTATTCTCGTATCATTTTATAGTAATTATCGGTTATTTTTCAATTCCATAACTATTTTTTCGTAATTATAAAATACATTGTTACATTAAATTTCTTCCAAAAGCCTACAGTAACCTGGCTTTCCTGCGTAGATATGCGAAAGACTTTAAGGATCCATACACCAGGAAAGCTTTATTTATCTCTTTAGTACGATCAAAACTAGAGTACGCTTCTATTATATGGAACCCCATTTACGGCTGTCATGCCGCCAGACTTGAAAGAGTGCAGAGAAAATTTGTTCGTTTTGCGTTAAGTTCCCTTAACTTTGATGACCCGATGCCCTCATATTTTTCCTGTTGTAAACTTATTCACCTACAAACTCTTGAAACTAGAAGAATTGTCCAGTTACTCATGTTCGTTTTTGATTTGGTTTTTTGGCTCTTTGGATTGTTCGGTCCTTCTGGAGAAGATATCCTTTAATGTGCCTCACAGATTTCTACGCTCATCTCTGCCGTTTTACTTGCGTGCTACTAAGGCTAACTATTACCATTTTGATCCGATTTTCCGCGCTCTGACAGAATTTAACAAGATCTCAAAGAATCTAAATATTGATTTTTCGTTGCCGAGAAATATGTTCAAATCATCTATTGATTCATTTTTCTTATAACTACTTGTGTATCTAAATCTATAGTATTTAGTGTTAATTATGATAGTCTTATTTTTATCTAGTCTGTAAGATTGTAATCATAGACTAAATAAACTAAAACTAAACTAAAAAAAAACTAAATTAACAAAAAAATAAAGATAAAAAAGTAATTAAAAATATTTATAGATCGAAAAAAGTAATTGTTGAAAAAAAACTACCAAACGATCATCTAAGATTTCATTCGGAATGGATTTTGAAATCATGAAATAGCTGAAATAAGATCCAGGGAACCGTTTTATTAGGCATTTTCATTCAACTTCCTTTGGATTGAGGATAGGTGTGCAAAAAAGCAAAATCGCTACAGCGAAAAGTGTTTGAAAACCCGCATAAATTCAAATCCGCATAAAAAGAGACCTAAGTTTATAAGTTTAAATTTTATAAGTAATTATTGAACATTAAAAACATTATACCTACATAGATATGTATGCACATATGTGCCTACCTAGTAGATAAAACTGGTCCAAATAGCACGAGTCTATTCTTCTGTGCATGAGAATATATACATAAATAAATACAAACATATGTATATATAAATATGTATGTATATCTGCATGCGTGCATACAATCCTTTACTCGAAATTCTTAGTTGCTGCAATTTTTATCCCATACATTTTTGCCGACAAAACAACGCGTTTGACTGTCTAATCTGCTTGCCTCATTTGCCTTGCTCGTTTACTCGCCTCGCTCGTCTGCTGCTGCAATTGAGTGCCTCGCTCGCAACGACGCCCTCGCGAGGGCAGAGCTAATGAGGCCCTCGTTTGCTTGCCGCTCTACTCTTGCGCTGCCCCCGTTTGCTTACTCGCTCGCTG
>NW_023476872.1:0-2716 GCF_013731165.1 Rhagoletis pomonella
AATTCAGGAAAATTTAACAATGTTCAAAAAAATTTCATCAAGATTTTCAACTTTTTATACAGCAATAAAATATTCTAAAAAATCAAAACTTGCATTTTCGACTTTTGGCTTTTTCGCCATTGTCATCAATTGAATTCTAAATACCAAAATTGAACAGGCTACAAAATTGCATATCCAATAAGATTCTAAAAATTCTGAATAAAATGTTGAAAATTTGGGTTAACTTTTTTTGAAATTTGTTAAATTTTTCTAAGTTATGCACAAAGTTCAAAACTTTGACTTATATAGTTTATGCTATACCATCTACTATTGTGCATATTGTAAAAAATTAAGGTGTACTATTTACGTGATAAAGAATACACAGTTTTAAGTTGAAAATTTGGGTTCTTGTGGCTTTTACATAGGTATGTACATATAGTTCGCTCTATTTTCAAATGGTAGTGCTTGGCCTGTAGATGTGTAATAAAGATTTTTATTTTTGAAAAAGGTTGCCACCTGTTACAAATTTTATTATAATTATTTTATAAGTTAAATGAATCAGATATTACAATATGGGTATCAATTGAACTAGTTTTGAAAATACGTTACCTTTAAATGACACGTAGAAGGGTTGCCACATGTTTAAAAAATCAAATTCACTTTAATTAAGGGAATAAGGTAACTGAAATATGTAATCAATATGAGTATCAGACCAATGAAAAAATTTGACATATCCAGTAATTTAAAAAGAATGTAATCAGAACAAATCACTGATTGACAATGTATGTATTTGTAATAAAACAACAAACACGATGGCGTAGTCTTATGGTGTGACGTAATTATTATTTAAGTTTCACTAAATTCTACTTTACAAACAGGTGGCAACCCTGTTCGTAATATTTTTAAGCTAAAACCTTCTTAAACCTATAATTTTAAAACAGGTGGCAACTCTCTACATTTAGCTAATACACATTAATTAACAGATTTAACGATCATAAGTTATGTGCCCGCTAGAGCTAATTTAACAAATGTTTCTGAGTGCGGCTGTTAGTGTTGTCAAAATTGTTAGGTTAATTCTGGGCTCGCAGTCTCTTGGGCAGGGGCCCTCTCGGATCGGGGGCTCGTGGCATTTTGCTAGCAATGCCACCCTATAGTTACGCCTCTGCATACTAGGGAAGATGTGTGAAATAGGGGTAAAACCACCCTTGCTTACCATGTAACGGCAGTTATCAGAAAGGTGAATTAACTATATTTACTATCTTCGCCGGGTATTTAATGTGCGGCTTCGCCCGAACTTTGTCTTTTTTACTTGATATCTTTGCCTTTATTCCTTTCTTCTTCTACATACTCAACTTTACCTTCTCCTTTGTGTGAATTTACAAAAATCTTATTCCTGAACTTCTGTTTTAGCATGGTTATTTAATTCAGTGTCAATATTAAAGCATACATTTAAGAGGCATTTCCTCCTTATATACATGTATAATGTTACCAACCGTACTTTTTTCGGAAGTACAATATCGTCGCTCCCAACGAAGAGTAGCACATCTCAAATTACCGTGGAAGACTAGCACGTTTCACTATTCGCGTCGAAGACTAGCACATTTCATTATTCGCGTCGAAAAGTAGCACATTTCAGATTCTCGCGTGGAAGACTAGCACATTTCACTAATCGCGTGGAAGACTAGCACATTTCAGATTTTTGCGTGGAAGACTAGCACATTTCGTTATTTGCGTGGAAGACTAGCACATTTCAGATTTTTGCGTGGAAGACTAGCACATTTCAGATTTTCGCTTGGAAGAGTAGCATATTTCAGATTGTTAAGCCGCGAAAACTGCACGTCTCCGGTTTAAAGTAAATCATAAAAGCATAATATATATTGAAAATTCAAACGTTTATTCTATATTTCTTTAATTGTATTATGAAAATCATGAAATTCAGACGGTATATACCGTTTACTAATCATTTGTTGAATATCATCCACTTTTCTTTTTTTAAAAGGTATTTTTCCCTTGTAAGCTTTAGGCAATTCACAGTGTTTCATGGTTGACCATTGAACATTTTTTTTCATTAGGTTCAACTTCTCCTCGCTTTGCATAAAGTCGTATTTTACTGCCATGTCTACTTGATTTTTGCTATTTTTTATTGTAATTTTCCGTACATGTGATATCTTAATTTTTTGCCAATGAAAATATTTGGACAGTTCTTCGAAGGAAAATATTTCATTTGCGTTTGCGTTGTTGAAAATTTGTTGAGTTTTTTTAGTATTCTCCTGGGCTTTAAACTTGGGCCAATATGGATTTTTTTAAGAGAATTAACTTTATTTTAATCGAAGGTTTTTTAAGTAAATAAATAAACATAACATAAATAATATCACTTTGAAACGGGGTGCTCTTGATATGATACTGTATGTATATGTTTTTTCGTATTTATTTATAAATAAAGATTCCCTGAGAAAGACGCGAATGTCGAAAGGTGTAGGAGGAAAAATAAACGTTTATTTTACTTGTAATAACCGGCCAAAAGGCTCCATATACAACACTAAACTTTCAGCATGACCGAAGAAAAATAATTATAGTATAAACATACATATTTATGTAACTTTTTTTTTTTAACGGCTGCTACAACCTTATATGAACTGCCTTGCGTATCCCTCTTCCACACAAAAATCTGAAATGTGCTAGTCTTCCAGGCAAATAACGAAATGTGCTACTCTTCCACGCAAAAATCTGAAATGTG
>NW_023476872.1:2726-2926 GCF_013731165.1 Rhagoletis pomonella
AATAACGAAATGTGCTACTCTTCCACGCAAAAATCTGAAATGTGCTACTTTTCGACGCGAATAATGAAATGTGCTAGTCTTCCACGCTAATAGTGAAATGTGCTAGTCTTCCACGCGAATAGTGAAATGTGCTACTCTTCGTAGGGACCGACGATATGTACACGTATTTGTTTTTAACAAACCTTGCAGTGGACTTATTT
>NW_023476873.1:0-2926 GCF_013731165.1 Rhagoletis pomonella
CTATCTGCATAAGCTATATAAAAAACTTTCACATTAATAATACTAATAGGATTACATTTAACTTGTGAATTAAATTGATTTTCCTACGCTGGTGACAACCTCCATCAAAAAGTTTTTGAAATAAATACAGATTTTATAGATTTGATACTCATATTAAAATATGTATTGCATTTAACTTATTAATTAAATTGAGCTAGCTTCTTAAAAAGTGGCAACCTTCTTAACGAATATTTTAGAAATAAATCGTTCTTGAACCGATTTTGTCTGACACCTGCGTTGTTGTTATATCTTATTTAACTTATTAATACATAGATTTTAGATTTTTAACAGTTGGCAACCCCTTTTAGAAATATTTTCGAAATAAATCGTTTTCGAATTTCTTTTAATTAACATCCATAAGTTGGTAATAATATATTTAATTTATTAATTATTTGATTTCAACTTTTTAATAAGGTCGCAACACTCTTCAGAAAATATCCTTTTCTGTTGATCCAAGTTATAACCTGTTCACTTAAAAACTTTCACATTGATAATATTAGTAGGATTATTTTATATATATTTTTAAAATAGTTTGCAAGCTAAATAACCCATAGCGAGCAAAGCAAGCACGGTAGTGACCGCAAATTGTCGCTACTGGTTACAAATTGAAATTAAGGCGCATACATGTGTACCCTCGGTCCGAAGAGGTTAAACTTTTTTTCTGTTACAGCCTAATGTACACGTATGCGTCAGAGTGCAAAACTATTATACATATATGTATACACCTAACTTGAATTATAAGAATTTTCATGTTTTTAATGGAGTCATGGCGTGTGCATTCATCAAGAAAATTTATACATTTCCACACGCACAGAAGTCAGCATAGACGGCAGCTGGTTGAAAAAAAAAAAACGAGAAATAACGACTGGGAGTCAACAGTAGGCCCATATAAATATATACATACATACATATAACTACCCAAAAATATAGGATGGAATGAATGTCTAAATTTGCATTGGTGCAACGAATGTAGTACAACCAGGCAGTTATTTAGTCAAAAATGACCCTGGCCTCATCTGGCGTCCCGAAAATTGCAGACAGGCATAGTGTGCAAGGAATTTACAGTTCCACACTACACTATGCATATGTATATATGCATCATAACAACACGTCAATATATATGTATGTACCCTGTAGGGAAACCGCGGACTAGGGAATCAAATTTCTAGTTCCGTACTAGGTCTTCATCGCCAAAAACGAACTAGTCTGATAGGAACTAAATCCCCACCAGTCCAAAATCGGCGAAAAGTGGTACTTTTAAGAAACTAATTTTTTCAGTTTTTTTTCACTACAAATCTATATCTAAAGTGACGAATTTAGAAATGGTTCGGAACTATAGAAAAAGGGATGCAGAACGAACTAGATCCTATTTGTCGAATTTAGAACTATTTCGGAACTATCGAATAAGGGATGCAGCGGGGGGCTTGTTTACTTTACATAGATATGTGTTCTGCGGCTTTTTCGTTCAAATACGCTTCTATGCTGTACTTCGCAGATGCTATTTCATAGTTTGGTAATACAAAACAAAGCTTTGTGTTAACATATTAACATCTTGGGGCCGTCTGGAATCTAACCAATAACAGCGAGCACCTCTGCAAAGTCAGCTGCAGCAAGGTATGTAAACGTACATTTCTTACAATCATTCAAACAAATTTAATTTCAAATTGAAAAAACGTTTCTTTAAAAATAATGTAAAATCGCACACGGAAGAACCGAAAAGGTTGAAAAACCATGATACTTTTTTCTTTCGTCTGTCGGTTTTAGAACTGGTTCGGAACTATAGAATTTAGGACTAGTTCGGAACTATCGAAAAAAGGGATGCAGCGGGGGGCAATTGACACTTCCTAGGACATCGCCATGTTATATTCGCCAGTTGCTTGCATGCAAAAGAGATTTATCGCGAACCAGTACTGGGTCTAAATGTACTAGAAGCGCACCAGTTCAGAACTAGAGATTTTCCCCACAGGGACACTACACTATGCATATGTATATATGCATCATAACAACACGTAAATATATGTATATGTATGTACGCATGTGTTTAAATGTAAATGTGTGACTATAAACTTTGTGCCTATGTAAGATGCACTTGAAGTGCGCTTCTAAAAGCAGACAAGCCTGCCAAACTCGTTTGCACTTATGTGCATACGTGTAAGGGCGAGTGTGGGTCTGTGTGTGTGTGTTTGTTTGTGCACATGCGAGAAATGCGAATGTTCATTGTGAGCTTGAGCACCTAGGCAACATTTGGCATACTTATAATATACTCTAAATGGCCGGAATATGCTCTGTGAGCAAGCAACCTTCTAAATAGTATGTGAGGCGTTTATGAGGTTGCATCACTGTTAGTTCGGCAAAAGACATGCATGCATAAGTACATATGTAATGTATGTATGTGTGTAACAGCATAAAAATGGTCCAAAAACTTTTCGAGTGCATCATGCATGCACACAAATGTACATATGTACTCGTAGTTATATGAAACCATTTATTCGGACACATGCACTCGTCTATACATACATATGTACATATGCATTTCAAATTTCATTTCATTCAGTAAGCTTTAATACATTTGAACTTTGTGTGTTTGTGTGTGGCATCCAATGTCAAAGTGTAGATTCTAGTTTTTCAGCAGTTGAATTTCGTGTATAACCCGAAGCTTATTGCATTTCTGAATTGGATGAAAATTGTTTTCAAATCTTCCCAACAGTGGCATATGAGCACACAAGTAAATTGTATATGATGCAAAATTTAAATGGAGAATGGCAATTAAGAAAGATAAGGAATATGTAGACTATGCACATGTGTATGTATTCATTTATTTTTACTTGTTGGAGTGTCTCTCAAAACAAAATTGTGTTGCTTATGAAGGAAAGCCAAGTGGATTTTT
>NW_023476874.1:0-2926 GCF_013731165.1 Rhagoletis pomonella
CCACTTACCGCCAATCTTATATATATATATATGTAGGTATATGTACAAATATACAAATTCTGATATATACCCCAAAATAAATTCCGTTGCAGTTTATATGCCTACTGTGTCCCACTGTGCAAGAACAAAATATTAGCACATTAAAATCACATACTTTCCTCTGCTTACCAATTTTTGCCGTTGGTCGCATAGTTCGTTGAACTTGGCTAAACAAAGTGCCGAAAAACATAAGTGCACTATTTCCCATATATCATATGTACATACGTTAGCACATATAAACATTTTTACCAGTTGCATTTTCTGCAACTATTCGTATAATAGCTAAGAGAGTCGCTGCTATTTATCGAACAATACAGTCCACACGTACCAAGCGCACTCTAGCTTATTTTAATTTATTTCAATCTTGCTTTTCTCTGCTGCACTCACCAAGCTAAGAGAACGTAAATCAAAGCCCGCTCTCTCAGCGGTGAGCGGCTCTTTACGTATTATTATATCCACTTGTGCATTCCCGCACACATACATACATACGCACTATAATCAAAACAAATTCTCTGTTGTTTTCGTTTCTTAACTCACCACTGCTGTGACAAAGCATAGCTTAGCCATATACTCGGCTTCATACGTAAATATTTGTACATACATACGTACGTACATTTTTACATTCTACATATTCTGCACTTTTGTACATACGTGCTAACAAAGAATATTGTCACACGAATATTATCCATAACGCGATAAGAAGTGAGTTCAAGATATCAGATACATGCAACCCAGTAGGGAAAGCTCCCGAATTGCATTGGTCTAGATAGTGATAAATAACCATTACTTTTTCAGTATTTACATAATTAGTTATATCACATTAAATATTTATACATACGTATATTTCACCACGTATATAAAAGTGAAAAGTGTTTGTGATTTTTTTTTCTCGTACTGAAATTTTTCAAATCCATATTCCGCGGATTTAATTGGGACGCTCCGTTTTCCACGTAATAAAAAGTGCTGAACCAAAGATTAAAGCAAATATAATTTCACGTAATTTGCAAGAAACAAAAAACACAAACACCGCCACAAAATCTTAAAATTCTTTTCCTGATTTTCTGTGGCACAAAGTGCAATTTTTACTCGTTTGACATATATTTTTCTAATTTTTGCGAACGTTATCTGGGTGGTACTCAGTAAAATTTGATAAATTTTTCTCTCAATTCTTATACGTGTGACCTTCCACAGCATTAAAAATGCCACTTGGACACAGTCCACCAAAAATGTCTGAAATCGAGACAAGGTCAAAAACTGCTTCGCAAGAAGCCACCGGTGGTAAGAGGGAACCCTCACCGCGCCCGAAACCTAAAACCTTTGACCCATCCGCTCAAAAGTTTATAGCGGAAAGTGAGAGTATCATGAGATACTGTGCAAGATTCAGTGATGCACCGATCCAAGACCACACTGAATTATATCTTATGATAAAAGACAAATCACTAGATGATTGTTGGGCACGGCTTCAGTCCGCCTATGATTTGGTTTTTTCAAAGCCAGATGACAGCCAACCCGAAAACTTTAAGAGTTCGGTAGAAGGTAAGTACTTCACTTGCCTTGAATTATATGAGGTGACCAAAGCTAAAATTGCCGATCAACTGTCGTTGATTAAAGCAATCGCCGCACCGAGTCCACCACCCCGCGTGGAACACACCTCGGCAGAGGCAAACGTTTTTCTTCAAGTCCCACCTTGTGACACGGAGACATTTTACGGTGGTTACGAAGAATGGCCCGCTTTTCGTGACATGTTCACAGCGGTGTACATCAACCACCCGAAGCTCTCCCGTGCTCAAAAACTGTATCACCTCCGGTACAAAACTCAAGGAAAAGCCGGTTCCATCGTCAAGCAATACCCGCTCAGCGATGATAACTTCGAGCTGGCCTGGGAAGCTTTACGGTCACGATACGAAAACAAACGTATCTTGGTTGACAACCAAATTAAAATTTTGATGACTTTGCCGACTATTCAATCCGATAATAGCGAGCAACTTCAAAGGCTGCAAACATCAATTAACAACTGTCTGTCAGTTCTTAATTCCCAAGACGTCCAGACAGACAGTTGGGACCCCATATTGGTGTACATTTGCTCATCCAAATTGCCCGAAACCACACTGTCACTTTGGGAACAATCTCTCTCTTCTCGAAGAGATTTACCCTCATGGTCACAAATGGACGATTTTCTTACTTCTAGATACGAAGTAGTCGAAAGACTTAACCGGCTTCATCCAAGCCAAAATAAACAAAAACCAGTCGCTCATCAAAATGCTGCGCAAAACAGGACCTTTAACAGGACTCAAACCTTTGTGGCAGAACCTAAGAGGGAACCAACTTGCTCTTACTGCAAGTCCCCTCATCCCATTAGAGTCTGCCCACCGAGTACAATTCGCAAACCAAACCAAGCTGTGCAAAAACTGCCTTGGTAATACCCATAGCACTAATGAGTGTCCGAGCAAGTGGTCATGTACACATTGCCAACAACGACATCACTCCCTGCTGCACATGAACCCCAAACCACAATCTCGACACTCCAGTGCGCGAGCGAATGAAACCGCCGCACAACACACTACTGCCCAGTCGACACCTCCCGCTCGACAAGCGCAGTCAAGCTCCGATTCCAGCCAGCAACCGTGCTGTTCCAAACAAGCACAAATACAATCATTGCACACCGACAATGATAGCAAAATTCTCCTTCCAACTGCCATAGTCGCAGTTGAACACGAGGGTGAATTGTTTCAACTTAGAGCCCTGATTGATCAAGGCTCACAAAGAACTTTCATTTCCTCGAAAGTTCAAAAACGGTTGAAACTACCATTCGAACATTCCAAGTTCGAAATTTCCGGCATGGGTGGACATGTAGTACAAAGCTCCTCAAAGCTTTGTCCACTCACAT
>NW_023476875.1:0-2925 GCF_013731165.1 Rhagoletis pomonella
AATATTCTTATTCCGGCAAATTCGGAGTGTCAATAATATGGCCGTTAAACAATGTCAAATTGAATATGTATCAATGTAAACCTAACAAGAAAAAGCTTTGAAATCATTTCAAATTGGCATTGTTTAAATGTTGATTCAAAATACCTCTACTTCAAAAGAACAACGATATCAACATAAAAACAACCCTTAAACAATATTAAATAAAGGAGATTTTAACGTTAAAATAACAACTTTGTACTGCTATTTCATCACGAAATATGCTTAAAACAAATTTTGTAACGCTTTTGAATTAACAATATACTGATGTCTAGTCCACACCTAAAAATACTAAATTGACTAAGACTTAACGTGTAATTAAATATAAATACGGTTGATTTTCATTGTATTCTATTAAATTTTAAAATAACATTTTTTATAGTTAATATAACAATTTTCAAGGTCAATTTTCACTGTTTCTTGTATATTTGACCTCGTTTTTGTAAAATTTATGTTGTTTTTTCCCTCAGTGTATACATATATCTTGTAGATCATGTAGTTATCAAAGGCTAAGGTTTGACTTCCATGCGTATTAAGGTTATTAGCTTACTGGTGAGCAGTACGGTTTCTCTTTTAACTATGGCCAGTCGTAAATCGTGATCACTCACTAATCCACTGACGCTATGCGCAACATGATCCAGATTTTGGCTAATATTATGTCGGCCACATCGTCCGCGAAGGCGACAAGGAAGGATTTTCCTTCTCTAACCTCGGAGTATCTCTAACAATTATGTTGCACGCCGCCCTGAATGGCTGTTCCAAGGATTCTAGCGTATCGTCCCATCTAGCCGATTTCTCGTTCGAAGACGTTCCCGACATCCAGTGTGACTAGCAGGTTTATTGTCCGCTTCTTTTTATTGGCTTACCGAATAGTTTCTACAATCATCTTTCCACTCGAGTCCCCTTTGTATATGCCTTCCGTTATTATTGAAATACTATGGGCATATAATGGAAATGATGTGTGAAACTTCCGAGCATTAGTTTACCTACATTGGATGCTGATCCATCACTATCCATTTATCGGCCTTTCGAAGAAGACTATCTGATATTAGGGTTATGTCAGGGATCGAATATCCAACACTTAGTATTCGATGAGAAAATTCACGATTTGAAAACTATTATCTATTGGAGTGGAAAGCCACAGGCGAAATTTGTATAAATGAAAGACTGACTTTGTTATGAATTTATTGAATTTATTTTATTATTATTTTATAATTTCCATGTTTTATATAAATACATACACATAATTTGGGCGGATTTAAAAATACAATTTATGCAGTCTTCATTCGTCTAATTAATATTTTCAGCCCACATTACAATTTACACTCTACTGAAAGCAGTCCAAGATACGCAAAGTATGTCAGATTTGATGGTGTGTAAAAAGTAAATGGCAATGGGAGCTTGACTGTACTTACATACATATGTACGTGTGTAGACTTTCTGCAGTTATAAGGTTAAGGAGCGTAACACTACTTTGTGATTACTTTTATGGCGTATCTACTTGATATGTACATATGTATTGAATATACCTGCATCTGCAATCGTATAAAACGTTGCAAAGCCTCGACATACCGCCATCTACAAATGTTTAATTTATTGTATTTATCTATTGTGAATACCTACTTAACACCTTTTCCATTAGCAATAACGGGGAATTTCCGTTAAAAAATTCAGGCCACACTCATAACAGATTTATCGTAGTTTTCATTCTAGTATACCTCATTTCCAAGCAATTAAGGAAGTGCTTTATGTACAGCTTAAAACGCCATAAAAGTGTCTTAAGCCAATTTGTTAGACAAATAGGTACATGAGTACAGACAGCTAGCTACACACAAACATTTACCTACCTATGAGAAAATTTCCTCATTCAAATACATAAATACATCATGCGAACTCAATCGTCATCATTAGAGAATTATGATGTGCAGACGCTGAATAAAGTTGCGAAAGAAAAGTTGTAATATGCTCGTGTATATGTATTAGGGTGCGTTTTATTTTTCAGCTTTGACCCGCGAAGCAAGACTCCCCTCGATAGATTCATTTGGCCATAAAAATGTGCGCTGCGAAATATTTGTAAAATCGGATAATGGAAAGACGTGCCTGAAGAGCCCTAAAGTTACACAAAAAAATCTATACGCGCGAAATTTCAAGAATTTCGGACCATAAGTACGAGTTTTTTGAATACAAGTCCACCAACCGGAAATAGGTATATAACATCCTTCTCCGTTTAACTCGGTTCAGTAGTTTTTTAAGTAAGTCCATTTTTTTTTTTGGAAATTCCGGACATTAGTGTACTGATTTTCTGATTGGGAATAATCAGTACTGGAGTTGAAAAATCAGTACTGTACAGATAAAATAAGTACGTCTGCCAACCCTACTCTTGGAGCACATCTTTCCGTTATCTGATTTTGAAAATGTTTCGCAGAGCACAATTTTATGACCAAGCTAACCTATCTAAGTGGAGTATTAATTTGTACCTTACACAAGAATTGTCTCTGTACAAATAAGGCGCACACTTAAATACGGTGGCGGGGATGTAAATAGGGCAGATACAATTTAGCAAAGTTTTGCTATTTTTCTTTGTTAAAAAATTTTTTTTTATTTTTTTATGAAAATATACATAGCTTACTACGTAAAAAACATGTAAACTAAAATTTTAAATTTGTAGAACAATTAAGAATTCGAAATGTTCATTGAAACAGAATTTTTTCGAGTGTGCGATTTTGTAGCTCATAAAATTTTAGTATGATAAAGTGCAAGTTCCAAGTAGCTGGGACTTACCGTTGATTTTTGGCAATTTTTTGTTCACGCATTTTCCTCCAAAGTATTTATGTTTGTTTATGAAAAATTTCTTGTATGGAGAAAATTAGCAACATCTTCCGCAAAAAA
>NW_023476876.1:0-2925 GCF_013731165.1 Rhagoletis pomonella
ATTGTTACACAAGTTTTCGGGTTAGCCGCGGGTGTCCGAGTGTGGTGTTCGCTTGTGCTCAACAGTGTTGCCAGAACTTTTTGGACCAACCGGCTAAATTGGCAAAAAATACCGGCTAAAAACGGCTAAACTGTTTCAACTAAATTTCACATGTTTTATTTAAATAAATCACAAGTACAAAGACTAGTTCTTGGAGAGAAGTTGCAAGTTCAAGCTGGACAAAATTTTGCAATTAGGAAAAACATATGATTGTGACACATGGTTGGATTTTTTGTCGACGATAATTTGAATAAACAAGTTTGTTAAATTTAAAAATTTACAAACTTGAGCGATTTTAAAATGAAAAATGTAAGTTAATACTTGTTTACTTAGTAAATTTAGTTAATTCCAATGATTTGAAAGGTACTCGGCTGAAAAAATTGCATTCGTAATCCGAATACAATCTCAACCAGAGTCGATATAGGAAACCAGACAGTTACGAACAAACCTATTGTCTTCCCAGAGTTTTGCTTTACATAGAAATTTATGCTGCTCGGTTTTTGGAATTTAAATAAGTTCCCAGCAAAAAATTTTGTTTAAATACAAATGAAAATATCAATTTTTCCCTTACCTCAAACCTTTGAGCGTGGGCAACAATGACGTTTTTTAGTTAAGGCAGATCTGAATATGCGCTATCTGGGAAGACAATACCTGTAATATTTATTATATGTGTTGGCACTATATCCAAACACAAACGCGTGTTAAGCAAACAGTGATACAATTTGTTATTTTCTAAGTTTGCGCATAGAACTTCACACTTAAATTTAAGACATTCATAACAAACATTTTTTGAGGCTACGGCCTTCTTTATAAGAAATATATTCGTTTCCTCCAGCATCAGAATCCTCAGCCTCAAAAGACCGTGCAACGAAATCTGCTTCGGATAATAAAGAGCCTGAAGTATCTTCCCCTTCCCCCATTGAAGTGGTGGCATCATCTTCAAAGCCTCCACCGCCTTCCCTATCCTCAACTACTAACGCAGAAACTCAACCCCCTCCACCGGTAGTCCAGTCTGATACGAGGAAACTAGTTTTGGTTCCGCCAAAGAAGTCAATCTTTGTTTCTAGATTTTCGAGAGACACTACCGAAGACGATATAAAGCTTTACATCTCATCAAAAATTACAACTCTCGACTTAAGCATCAGAAAATTTAATTTTAATTACGAAAGAAATATTGCTTCATTTAAAATTGACGTAAATTTAGATAATTTTAATGCGCTGCTTAGTAGTTCTTTTTGGCCCCCCGGAGCTTTCGTTCGGGAATTCGAATATAGGCCCAAAAAAGTAAATAACTTAGCTAATATTCCCCGTCATAACACTGAATTAAAAAACTAATTATTAAATCTGCTTTAAGTATTTATTACCAAAATGTAAGAGGCTTAAATACTAAATTAACGAACTTATACTTTAAAGGCCTTGAATGTAATTATAATATTCTTTCTTTTACTGAAACTTGGCTGAAACCTCACATTTTCAATTCAGAGATTCTTCCAAATACTTATCATATCTATAGACAAGATAGCGGGGACAGAATCGGCGGTGGCGTACTCTTCGCTGTAGACTCTTCAATACCATCTGAAGAAGTTAGTCTTCCACACATTGATTCAGTAGAGTTCAAATGCATTCGTGTACAGGCTGGAAAAGGGTCTATTTACTTAGCTCTATGCTATATCCCTCCCCGATCTGACACATTGGTGTATTCACGACTCATCTCTTTACTGAAATCAGTTAATTTACTGACTAAACCCTCTGACTCAATGATTGTGTTGGGTGATTTTAATTTACCAAGCATATCATGGAACATCATTGACAATGATATCGTACCTTTCGCGTCTCTTGCGTGCAACAACGTATTTTTAGAGGAGATGGCTGAACTCTGCCTAACTCAGGTTAATGTACTTCACAATAAGTTTGGTAAAGTATTAGATCTTGTTTATGTTGATGATGCATCTAAGTCCGTTGTAAATAAGTGTGATCCACTAGTTTTGCCCGAAGATGTCCTACCACCCTGCTATGGAGGTATCTTACGAAGTTATAAGTGATGGTCAAAATTGCAGTACCCATGCATACGAACCAAATATTCGCTTTGATTTTTCGAAAGCCAACTTTAAAATGCTTAACAAAGAACTGTCTAAATTGTCGTGGCCTGCATTTAAAGAAAACATTGAACTAAGCAACTAAATTATTTGAAAAGCATGTGCCTAAACGCATGTATGTTCCTGAAGAGCAAACACAGTTATGGTTCACTAAAGAACTGAAAAATTTGAAAAACAGAAAGTCGCGTTATTTTAGATTACACAAAAAAACCGGTTTACACTCATACTATGTAAAATACTCACTTTTGCGTCATAAGTTTTTTGAATTAAACAAAAAGTGTTATAAAGCTTAGTTGTGTAAAATCAAACGGCGTATAATATATAACCCCAAATCAATTTATGACTTCGTAACCTCCAAGCGAAATGTACGTGGGTTTCCTTCCGCCATGAAGTATCAAAATACCGTCTCTAGTGATAATCAAACAATTTCTAACATGTTCGCTCAGTTTTTTAAATCCAATTATTCCATTAACTCATATGCTAACATTGACTATCCTTTTAAACTATGTCCAATGAACTCAATAAATATCCCAGTAATATCTCCCGATGATGTAGTAGTTTATCTGAAATCCTTAAAGCAGTCCTTCAGTTATGGACCTGACCAGATCCCTACTTGTATTCTTATAAATTGTTCTAATTATCTCTATGAGCCGTTAACAGTGATATTTAATTTATCTCTTAAAGAGGGCGTTTTTCCAACTATATGGAAGGAATCGTTCATAACCCCGTTACATAAAAGCGGGAGCAGATCTTCAGTGGAGAACTACCGGGGAATAGCTAAGCTTTCTGC
>NW_023476877.1:0-2925 GCF_013731165.1 Rhagoletis pomonella
ATAACTGCCTTGGATTGGGAAAATCGTCAAATACAATTAGAGAAATTGCGAAGTATTTGTTTGCCCGAAGTGGTGCTGCTATTGCATAAAGTTCTACACGTGGCAGGCGATTACCAAGGCTGTGTAAAACTCTCCGACGAGATTGCTTCTGAAACTCGGGAACTTTACAAAGTGTACACAAAATATAAGCTGGCGGAATTACTTTCGAAATTGGCTGAATCATCGCTGGGCTGCTAAACAAAAAATTAGATCTTTGGGGATACACGACCACACTTTAATTTTGTAAAAATAAAATAGTAAATGAACATGAATTGAATTCGTAATAAAAAGAAATATTTGTAATACCCTGAAGTGTTGAAATAGTTGTGGGTACTCACACCAATTTGGTTACTGTTAAAAATTATTGAGGTTGTACACACTCGCCTGGTTGTTATGTTCAAACAGGTTCTGCAATTAACTTCCAACTGAATTTCAGTAAACTTCGCATTGAATTAAAATTGGCAGGGGTTGAAATTCACTCGGAAGTGAATTGCGGAACCTGCCTGGTTATCTTATTGTTCTCTATTGTAAACTTATAAAATATAAGCAGATAACCCACATTGGTTTAAGTAAAAATTAAGCTGGAAATTAATAAATGTGGAGCTTTGACCCGGCTAAAATTTAAACCTTCCAGTAAGAGCTTATACTGTTCAGTGCAGGAAGTCTTTCGGAAGCATTTTTTCATATAACCAAAGAACGTAAATTGTATCGCATGTTTTAACCCTTTTGTGCGCAGATTTAATATGGGAGGCATCTTGACCTTAAGCGTATGCAACCCTGTGCACTTTGTTTGCAAAAAAATAAAAACAATCACCTACAACAACAATGACGTCGTGCAGGCAGTCAGCCTGCTACCCAGTGTTGCCAGAACTTTTTGGACGAACCGGCTAAATTGGCAAATAAAACCGGCTAAAATGTTTCAACTAAATTTCACGTGTTTCATTTAAATAAATCACGAGTAAAAAGACTATTTCTTGGAGAGAAGTTATAAATTCGAGCCGGAAAAAATTTTGCCAGCAAGAATTTGCAATTAGGAAAAACATATGATTGTGGCACATGGTTGGATTTTTTGTCGACGATAATTTGAATAACCAAGTTTGTTAAATTTAAAAATTTACAAACTGGGGCGCTTTTAAAATGAAAAATGTAAGTTAATACTTGTTTACTTAAGTAATTTAGTTAATTCCAATGATTTAAAAGGTACTCGGCAAAAAAAAACTGTATTCTTAATCGGAATGCAATCTCAACCAGAGTCGATATAGTAAACCCGACAAAGAAATTGAAACGTATGTTGAAGAAAGTCGGACTGACCAGATATATACACGTAGATCCTGTTTTTTGCCCCTCTGAAAGAATTTTAAAAATTCTATACAGATTTCTTTTGTTTGAAATGCAACCGTAGACACTAGCTGGCAGAAAAACTTGCAAATTTGCGTTCGTACAGAAAACTGCAATTTTCTCTACATGAGAGAGAATTTGGGAGCATTTCTTACTATCTGATATTTTGAGTGATAATTCTCGCTGGATTTTCGACGAACAAACCTATTGTCTTCACGACAAGGCCTTTTCAGACTGACCGATTCTCAATACACTCAAATAGAAACCAATACACATAAAAACGCTGTAAAAATTTCCCTTCAATTTTAAGGCAGTAAAACAACGACCTTAAGTTAACATCAACCGAGGCCATATGTTGACAAGGGATGCAAAATCACAGTTACACAAAAGAACTGGTCAGATTTTTCAGAAATCCCTTCAATTCTGATGTAAAATATGATGCCAAAAGACTGCAGATCTCCCATTTAGATGACCGGTCATATGACCGGCAGATGTCTCGTAGAATTCCCAGAGAGTTTTGCTTTACATAGAAATTTGTGCTCTTTGATTTTCATTTTGACTCACTTCAGTGTTGGTTCCTTTAATTCAAGTTGGCATTCGGTTTTTGGAATTTAAATAAGTTCTCAGCAAAAAAGTTTGTTTAAAAAAATACATATGTGTACATACATCTTGCTTGAAAATATCAATTTTTCCCTTACCTTAAACCTTTGGGAGTGGGCAAAAATGATGTTTTGTAATTTAGGCAGAATTGAATATGCGCTATCTGGGAAGACAACATCTACATGTAATATTTATTCTGTTTGTTGGCACTATATCCAAACACAAACGTATCTTAAGTGTCTTAACAGTGAAATAATTTCTTATTTTCTAAGTTTGCGAATAAAACTTCACACTTAAAATTAAGACATTTATACCAAACATTTTATGAAGAAAATCCCTTCTTCGTTTAAAATAAAAATAAGCGAAATCGGCCCAATTTCATACAACCCTGCCTGACATGAAAATTTTTTCCACGATAAGGCCAGTAGCCATTTCTAACAGATTTTGGGTCGCTTAGTCAAAAATGGAAACATATATACATATTTGAAATTTAAGAAAACAAGGCAAATAGCAAAATCGGCTAAAAACGGCTAATTTTTTTCTGCAAAACGGCTAACAAATCGGCTGCCGGCTAAATCGAAATTTCTCCGGCTGTTTGCTATCGAAACCGGCTAAATCTAGCCGGAAAACGGCTAAAATGGCAACACTGCTGCTACCAAACAACGCTCTAGGAATAGCAACAACAAAAACAACGGGCACAAAATTAAAATGTGAATAACAAAAAGTTATCCTTTTTTTGTGCGATTTCGTTTCATTATTAAATTAAAGGCCACTTAAATAGCGTTTAGTAAGCAAAAGTAAAGTGCAGAAAACTGTCTAAAAACGAAATTAGTGAAGAATTTAATAGAAATTTTGTGGAAAAAGGAGATAATCGAGCACGGATTTTGTAATTTGTTCGATTAATATCAAGTGGATATTTATACTTAATAAAACTGAAATTTTCTCGAC
>NW_023476878.1:0-2925 GCF_013731165.1 Rhagoletis pomonella
CGAATCGAAAAAGTTACCAAATTGAAAAATAAATTACCAAACTAGATAAATAAAGCAAAAAATTACCAATTTTGGTTAAAAATTACCAAAGTGGCAACGCTGGTCATAAGCGTGGAAAAAAAGTTCACTACACACACACTGTGCAAACAAAAACGCTAAACTTGCAGGTGTGTGTATGCGAGTTAGTGATTTCCAGCGTGACCAGGCTAAGCGTTTTGAGGCTAGATTTGGCATACATGTAATTTTACGCCACAGCCTCAGAACTTCAGGACCGTCTTCGCTACTTTTTTCGGGCCTTTTTTACTTAAAATATTCATAACAAAATTCGAAGCGGATCATTTAAATATAAATGTCAGGTCATACCAGAAATTCTTAATATTATTTATCGTTCAAAAATTCCAATGACAGCGCAGAGTGCCATTTCTTTGCGAAAATACTTCCTTAGTATTTTTCTTAGGTTTTTAAAAAAATTATACTAAGAAATTTGCTTTAACGCTTTAAGTACCAGTGGAAACATATTTCCCAAAGAGTCAGTCCCCTCATAAGGAAACTGCGTACGTTTAAGTAGACTCATATTTCATATTTTCCATCTGTGCTATTTTGATCAAGAAATTTTAGAATTTTTTTTATCTAAATTAGAAAAGTAGCGAAATAATTTTTTTTTTTAATTTCGAAGTTTTAGAAAAAGCTGCTTTTTAAGATTATTTTTAGGAAAAGCAGTTTTTACGAAAGAACAATAAAAAAACAGTTTTTAGGAATAAAATATGTTTACCCAAATTAGAAAAATTTTACCTGATATTAAAAACAAGCATTTTGTGGAGAAAAATAATATTATTGCAGTGAAAGTTATATGTTTCGAGAAAAATTATTTTTGGAAATAAAAAGAAAAAAAAAAAATTTTTTTAGTATAAAAATTTCAGGGTAATAAGTAACTTTTTTATAAAAAAATATTTTTGGTGGAAGATCAATTTAAGATGTTTACTGAAGAAATAATGTCTATCAGAATTATAAAACCATTAACCATTATGCATATAAAAATATTTTTGTGCAAAAAATGATTTCTTTGGGGAAAAACAAAGTTTAAGAACATATGTTTTGGAAAAAATTTATTCACAAAACTCAGAAAAAAATAAGAAGACTAATTAAAATTTTTTTGTATAATATAAAAGTTGGAAAATTAGTTTTTAATCAAAATAAAATAACATTCTAACGAACAAATCATTATTTACATTGATTTTTTTTATAAGAACTCGTTTATTTAGACATCGATTAATAAAATTGTTTGGGTTTTTTTATTTTTAAACTGAACTCCTTTTTGCATGCCATGAAATTTTGCAGCCGTTATAAGCTTGATTTACGTACATGTGTATGTATGTATGTTATTGTGTGTTTTGATGAGAATGATTTAAAAAATTTTTTCCAGAAAATCGCTATCGCGCAACTTATCGGGTGGGCGAAGAGTTTTTGAGTAATACACTGACTTCTTTATAACTTATTACTTTTTTTAACGTATAGCTTTTTCTAACCTTTTTTCAATACCAATTTTGCTTCGCTTTTTGTGATCATCTGGTCACACTGTTAATTTCACTGTGCTTTGACTTGCTCTTGCTTTATTTTTGACTCTGGGTGCTCTTCGTGTGTTTTTTTGTTTCAATTTCCCGCCTATAGGTGTTTGTTTTATTTTCGCATGGAGTGCATCAGCTGTTGAGCTGTCAAAGCGACAATGTGTTCGCGTTGCTCCTCACAGGAGCTTTGTGAGTAGTAAAATGTGGAGCTTGTGCTTTAAAAGCTACCAAAAGGGGTAATTTTCATTGCAAGTGCTGAAACGAGCTTTACGAATATTAATTTTCTCTAAGGTTTGGAACTAACTTTGCGCTTAGGCGGTCCTTCAAATGAAAGTTTTGATTCCAAGCAGTGCTATGTAGTATTTATTCAGAGCTTATTATTAGGGCTGTCCCACTGCTTGATTAATCTTACTTTTAATTACAAATTATTTAAATCACTCAAAGACGCGATTTATTTAAAGCAGAACTCAAATTACGTAAATAATTTTAGTTTTGCTTAAGGGGTTACGAGATCCTAACAGTCGAAAAAATAGGATTAGAAGGAAATAAATTTTTTTCTGACCCAGATTGAACGTTATAAGAACAATCGTATTTAACGTAGATAAAGTTAATATTTCAGATTAATTTTCGAAAATTAAAAAAACCAAGAAGTTAAAAAAAAGTTTTACATTAGCCTCCTCTTTTTTAAGATTAAAAAAATGTGTTTTTCTTTAACCCTCCGTTAGGCGCGTGGACTACATACGTAATCCAAACATCTTTTAGCAGGGACCAATTAAAACTTGGGTGGAGGATGACATTGCCCGCTTGAATAGCTATCGATGATATACAAAAGTGCTCACTTAGTATACAATTGAGGGGCTAGGCCCACATTTACCACTTTTAGCCACAGTTGAATACGAGTGGACTACAATTGTAATCCACGCGCCTAATTACGTAACATTTTTTGCCAAGTGCACATTTTGGAAGTTTGTCTGTTTGAACACTGAGATAAGTTTTATAATTCCAAAAAACAAATCTTAATTCCATAAAAAAATATTGACTTTGTTCATTATAAATTAGCATTGAATTTTATAACTTTTTTGTAGTGCAAATTCCAACGATTTCGGGTCTATACATTTCAGTGTTTCCATAAATTAACATTAACTTTTTGTTTTGTATTTGGCTATTTTCGCTTATCTAAGAATTTAACTTTGTTTATAAGCAATGTTAAGGCTATTCAGTATGTACAACAAATATTTCACTATAGATATGTCATATGTTGTTTTACATGGAAATTGAAATTTCTGATGCAAAAAAGATACATTTGGAAACATAAGAAAGCTCTATGGATGAAGAAGATGAAGATAAGCTTAGTTTTTTT
>NW_023476879.1:0-2924 GCF_013731165.1 Rhagoletis pomonella
TGAAGATGAAGATGAAGATGAAGATGAAGATGAAGATGAAGATGAAGATTAAGATTAAGATGAAAATGTAGATGAAGTTTAAGATAAGAATAAAGATCATAACCCCTTAACTTAACTTAACTCACCTCAACTCATCTCACCTCCGCTTAAAAGCACACATTAATTCACCACACCTTAACTCCTCCCCACACCTAAATTTACCACTACTTCACTCCCCACACCTCAACACACCACACCTTAGCCCCCCACACCTAAATCTGCCACACCTTAATTCACCACACCTCAACTTTCTCACCACACCTTAACTCAGAACACCTCATCTCACCACAACTTAACTCCCCACACCTAAATCCACCACACCTTAATTCACCACACCTCAACTCACCACAACTAAATTCACCACGCCTAAACTCACCACACCTCTTAAGCCCGCCACACCGCAACTAATCAAACCCAATTTCACCACATGACATGATTGATGTGGCATCAATGACTTCATTTGGCATAAAGTGGATCAAAATAAACAAGATTTTTAATCTTATATAATGAAATATAAAATAATAGCGGCGTTCATATAAATTGATAAACTTCCGATAAACGGGTTAAATGATAATTAAATCAGTTTATCACTTTTGATGAAGGCCCCGAATATATTGCAATATAATGATGTTTCCACATGTTTTTTGGTTTTTGGTATCTTATCTTATATACAAATGGGCAATCATGTTCTCTTTACACCCCTTTTACGGCTAAACTATACCTCTAAGGTATAAACAATTATGTATCATTAGAAAGGTATTTTGATGCTGATGTGCAGACAATTTTTCAAATTTCAAATTAGTTTAACATAAAGCGAAAAAATGTCGGCCGCTGTGGCGTAGTGGTAAGCAGTGCGCGCTTCCACTCCGCAACGCCTGGGTTCAAGCCCTGGTCAAAGCAACATCGCAAAAAATGTAGAAAAAGGTTTTTTCTTAACAGCGGTCGTCCCTCGGCAGGCAATGGCAAACCTCCGAGTGTGTTTCTGCCATGAAAAACAGCTTCTCATAAAAATACAACCGCCGTTCGGAGTCGGCGTTAAACTGTAGGTCCCCCCGCTTTGTGTGACAACATCAAGGCGCACGCCACAAATCGGAGGAGAAGCTCGGCCAAACACTAACATATGTGTAAGCGCCAAACTATTATTATATTATTAAAGCGAAAAAATCAATTTAAAAGTGACACTAATACTAAAGGCGTACATGTTGGGGCGGAAATGCCTCCTAAATGTATACTTCAATATTGATACTGAATTAAACAAATCTGCTAAACAGCAGTTTAGGAATCAGATATATGAAGATTAAGATTCATGCAAGGAAGATGGTAAAGTTGAATATGTAGAAGAAATCCCTTTCTTCTCAAAGATTAGAATAAAAGCAAAGAAACCTAAATATAAACGAAGATGAATATGAAGATGAAGATGAACATGAACATGAACATGAACTTGAACTTGAACATGAGCATGAAATTGAACATGAACATGAACATGAAGGTGAGGATAAACATAAACATTAAAAGCGATAGAGGCAAAGATAGAGAGGAAGAAAGTGATAGGGAACAAAGGAAATACAACTGAAGAATGTGCCATGATATATTGTGGTGTGTTATCGTACATATGTTATGTTATTTAATCTTATGCTATGGTATGTTATGTTATGCTAAGTACTAAGCTAAACTCCCCTCCACTTAACCCATTCCACCTAATGTTATTTCAGCTCAACTCAACTCACATAAAATATCCTTTATTTTAGCGGTTATTTCACCGCTGGGCGAATACTAGTAATAATAATAATAATAATAGATTGGCGCTTATACATATGTTAGTATTTTGCCGAGCTTCTCCTCCGATTTGTGGCGTGCGCCTTGATGTTGTCACACAAAGTGGAGGCTACAGTTTTACGCCGATTGTATTTTTATGAGAAGCTGTTTTTCATGGCGGAAATGCACTCGGAGGTTTGCCATTGCCTGCCGAGGGACGACCGCTGTTGAGAAAAAACCTTTTTTCTATATTTTTTTGCGATGTTGCTTTGACCAGGGGTTGAACCCAGGTGCTGCGGAGTGGAAACCCCTACACCACAGCGGCCAACCATATACTTACATACATACGTTTACATATACATGCCCAGCTAGCAAAATTGCCAGAAATCTGTCAGACTCGTCGGCAAAAAAGTCAGAAATATGTATGATTTTAACCGATATCGGTCATAGAAGTGTATGGGGAGGTTGACAGAAAATAAAAATGTTAACAAGTCGCAATAACATTGACAAATACATAGTTTAGGTAGAGCCTGCCTGAAATATACAAAAAAGCAAATAAGCAAATGGATGTATAGAATTGACAACAACAACCACGCTGTCGAGTTTAAATAGCGGCAAATCAGCTGCACCTGATAGTAGTTGGTTGAATAAGGAAAATGAATTAGCAACAAGAGTTTACGGGATGTACATAGCTCAGTGGTTAACGCTTCTGACTTTGAACATCGAATACGCAGGTTCGTTCCCTGCTGAAGTCTAGAAAAAAGAAGTCTGATGAGGAGATGTGGTGATCTCCGAAATAGTGCTACAACTTCTACCGCTTAGACTTTGTTGCTTTTTAAATTTTTCCTAATAAACAATCGTAGTACAAAGCTCAATAAAATATTAAAAATAAAACACATTACATTTTTTGGTGCGTAAGGGACGGGTAGGTATTGATTATAATTATATCCTCGAGTATCCTTGAAATTTTTCAATTCTTATTTTTGAAAAATGTGATTTGTAAAGGACTAACTTTATTAGCTTAAAAAAATAAAATAGATTAAAGGGGCATTTTCAATTCCTATTCGTCCTTGTGTACCCAAAAAAATTATTTTATTTGGTACCCATACTTTTGTTTTATATTGCACTGA
>NW_023476880.1:0-2924 GCF_013731165.1 Rhagoletis pomonella
TCTTCTTCTTCCTGTTCATCTGTGCACCAAGACTTTATGTATGTTATTTTTTAGCCAATTTTCATATGTACATACCAGTAAATATATACTTGAAAATGTACATAAAACAAATACAGTGAAAGCTCCCATAAGCGGACACCGATAGTCGCCCGCATTTTGTACGCCTATGAGAGATGTCCGCTTATGGGAATTTCGTTAAAAATAAAATTAAAACTCAAATATAAAAAATTTAAATAGCGGATATTTATTCTTCAATAGACATAAACAGGATGAATTAAGGATAAAATCAAATTTACGGCATTTTCTTTCCTACCGACAAATCACCAGGTTCGCTCAAGCAGCAAGAAGAGGGCAACGAAAAGACAACACTTTTTCTATAAAAAAAAAATCGTTGAATATGAACTATGTTCTTGTGTACATATGCCTATGTGGAAGCGCAAGAGTCAACATCTGACTGAAAAAAAAAACAAAATTGACCGCTTGTTAGAGCTTCGCGCGGTGGGAGATTTTTTTCCATGACTGGACATTTTTGAGTGTCTGCGTCCGTTTATGGATGAGCATTTTATATGGAAAAAACCAAAAATTGTTCGTTCCCAAGAATGTGTCCGCTTATAGGAGATGTCAGCTTATTAGAGCGTCCGTCTGTCAGAGTTTTCACTGTAATTTGAGTTTTTAAATTTCTAAATGTGGCGAATTTTTGCATGCTTGTCGATTCTTTTTGAGTATTGTAAGACTATGCGGTTGTATGGGATGTTAAACTTGATTTTCGGTACCGAGGGGCCTGCCAAATTACAATTTTTTGACAACAAAGGCAGTCTACGTATTTTTCAAAATCAGTGAAATAGTCTTGGTTAGTTGGCACTCCGAAATTTTAGCCATCTTGAAACTACAAACTCGTGCATGCTCAAAATCACTTGATGGATCTACATTGAACAGAAAGCAAGAATGATTAGCCAAGTATCTTAAGCCTCATTCTTGTAAGGCTCGCACTCTGACGCAGAGAAGCTCTTCAACTGTCTCCTTTGAGCGCGTTCCATGCCTCTGTGGCCGAACCTATTAAATGTTATGGCGATCCTCCCGGCTTCTATACCAACGGAAAAAGTCCTCTGGAGACAGCTGACAGTTTGGGAGGAATTTCCTTGCTCAAACCTCGGATACCGTTGCTGCGAAATTTTTTATTTATTCAGGTTTTTTTGTAAAAATGCTACAAATGTAGACTACCGAGCACATGAAGGTTAATGGCAGAAATAGAAGAAAAAATCGGAATAGTAAAATGTATACATAAGGGCATGAATTCAAAACAAAAAGAAACATCACTCGGCGTCCTATCGTCCTATAATACAACTTTTAAAGGATGTACATAATTTTAATTCGCACTTTATTTTCTAGCATTTTCTATCTCACCTTAAAGGAATAATTGCACCACCTTCTTCTATATAACTACCACACACTTTCATTTAAATCACTTTAAATTTGCACCAACCGCAACCACTGCCGATTTTCGCTCACCAATCTTTGCCTTTACTCCCATTGCCAACCAAGCTACTATTCACTTCAGAATATAATTAACTTTACTTTCGTTTTTTTTTTTCTCTTTTCCTCATCTCTTCTCCGCGCACCGTGCACCGCTTTCAGGGTCTTCTGGCTTGCACTATCCATCAGCCGAGAATAATTACTCCACCAACTCGAACAGCATCTGCAGCAGTCTAGCCAGCGCGCAAGATACGCTGTGGCGTGTGAAAATGGCTGCCTCACAGCAACACTCCTCGGCGGCGGCGGCGGCTTCTGGCCAAATCTACATTGAACAAACGCCCGGCTCGGTGACGTATGGCACTTGTCTGGATCCGCTGACGCAATGCGTCGTTGACTATGTCGGATATCCGGTGCCACCGCCACCGCACATAACGCAAGCATCCGCCACAGCGGCAGCGGCGGCGGTGGCGGCGGCGTCTTCATCAACGACGGTGGCAACGTCTACGCCTGGGAATTGCGGTAGCCCACACAATTTTTCAAATATCAGCAGCCACAGTATGGGTGCGCCAGCCAGCAACAATTTGAGCGTTGTCAGCCAAGCCGTCATTGGGGAAAGTAGCCGGCGACAAGAGTACGCGGATGAGCTGCAACAGTTGCAAGAACAGTACGAGCAACAGCAACAGCAGCAGCATCAGCTACAGCGGCAGTCACCGCCACAGCCGCCACAACGTTTTGGCACACTGAAAAAATCGCGACAGCAGCAACAGCGGATGGAACAGCAGCTAGGTAAGTGTGGATAGCCGAGTGGAGGTGGGTCTGTATTTGGGTGTATATATGGCTGGGTGAACAGACATTGCTCTGAAGTTTTGTGGGAAAATGTGAAGCCGATATCGCAGAAGCTGCAGTGGCAGCTAATTGCAAAGATATTAATGCAATTGCAATCGGCTGTGGGACTGTGGGAAGAAGTATTTTGCGTATACGCGTGGGCTGACGTAGTGCAAGTGGGTGCTGTGTGGATGCGCATATGGAAGTCGAAGTTCAAGCTTACTCTTTCTGCTGATTCGTGAAATTTTTAATTGAAATTTTGTATGTGCGCGTGGTTAATTTTACAAGCGGCAACGAAGCAGAAATCGCTGTGCCACAAGAATTATTGGCCGACTGTTAAAATGAGATGTGAAAGAAGGAATTTTCCGACTGACTCTGGGATTAAATTGCTAGTTTTTCGAAAAGGCTAAGCTCATTTCTTAACATTAGAGGCATTTTAAATTCACTTGAGAGGAAAGAATATAAAACTTGAAGTTTAAGAAGAGATAAAGTTAATGAATCCTCCCGATGACGATTTGTTCTTCTGTTTAATTGATGTTAATGAGGGCCGACGTCAGTACTCAATCAAATCTCTATAAGTGTTCTGTACAAAGCTTAATAAAACACGTTATTTCTCAACACGATTA
>NW_023476881.1:0-2924 GCF_013731165.1 Rhagoletis pomonella
CCCCCCCCCCCCCCCTACTTTGGCGGACGAAAGGTTGCGGCATTCTAGAGTTTTGGTCCTATGGACCTTCACTACCTTTAGGCAGAGCCTAGGTATAATTTACCACCGCACGGCGTACGTTGGCTCGGCCGGTGTGTGTGCGTCCCGTTTTTAATATTGCTTTATTTAACAAAAGGATCTTACATGGTATGCTATTCCTAAGCTATCTATGTGTATGTTTATGAGTATAAGTGTAGTAGGTATGGATATTAAACATGATTGAACTTATTATTATTATCTCTATATGTATATTTCATTTCATTATTATTTTATTTTTTTTTTTTTTTTATTAACAAAATCATGATTTCTACGGAATGTACAGTTTATTCTGGAGGTTGTTGCTCAGTCGCAGAATGTTACGTCGTACCGCGGTCCGCGATACCTTACGCTGGCGCGATCAGGGCCGTGACGTGACACTAGGACAGTTCGGTTTTTATATTTGACCATCCACCGCGTTCTATTTGTGACTTTTGGCCGTTTCAGTCGGAAGTTATCGACGAAGTCTTTTATTTCTTCGTCGAGCAGTGCTAGCGCGTGGTCACGCGCGTCCGGGGGGTTAACTTCTTCGCCGGGGGTGCAGCTATTTTCGGCGGTGTCCCCATTGTTTGGCGGTCCGCCTGTTTCCGTGCCTACGACGCTGGGTTCGCATTCGGGTGCTCGTGGCCCGGCGGGGCTGGGTGATCGCTCATTGTTGGCGGGCGCTTCCATGATTGCGCCAAGAGGTTCGCCCGGTGCGGCGGCTGCCGCCAGGAGTGGTGGCCCTCGAAAGATCTGGACCCGCTGAATCCTGGCTTTGTTGGGTGGCCAGGGTACGCTCTCGAACGGCGGACGCCATGGTTGGACGCCTTGTGGTTCATCCGGCGGAGCTGGGTGGCGATTTCTGCGACTCATCACTTCGGTGTATCTGACGTGACTGGCGGGGTAATCTGAAATGATAAGATAGAGAACGGGTTTCTGTTGTTATGCGTTGAACGGCTTCAGGTCCTGCAGGTGCGCGTGCGTTGGTTGTTTGTCGGGCCGCACGGGGTTTACGAGTGTCACCGTGTTGGAGGAGATGTATTTGGTGATCGTATATGGGCCTGAGAATTTCGGCGCGAGCTTCTGAGCATAGTTGTCGGCAGCCGAGGAGAGGGGGTGATCTCGCTTCATCACCTTCTCTCCTACTCTAGGTTTCCACGGCCGTCTGCGTAGGTCGTAGTACCGTTTTTGCTGTTTGGCCGCCGCGGCGAGGTGCCCCTTTATCTCTGCCCATAGCTCGGTGATGGCTGGGGATGCCATGGGATGTTCCTCGGGTACTGCCCCTTCGGTGCGCATCTGCCGTGGCGCCGCTGGATTGCGTCCGAAGTTGATCTCCGCGGCGGATGCTCGCGTTGATTCGTGCTGGGCCGTATTGATGGCAAAGGCGATCTGGGAAAGCTCCTGATCCCAGGTACGATGATCTGTCCTTGAACGTTGTGCTATCATGGTTTTAACTACCCGATTGGTTCGTTCGGTCGGGTTTTCGTGAGGAGCGTAGGCTGCGGTGAATTTGTGCTCGATGCGGTGCTCGCTGAGAAATTCCGCTAGGGCTTTACCCACAAACTGCTTTCCGTTGTCGCTGAGAAAGATGGCTGGGCAGCCAAACCGGTAAATGATTCTCTCCCGGAGTGCCTTGATGACGTTGGCGGTGGTGGCTTGGCGAACGGGAACTAACTCAACCCATTTAGAAAATTTGTCGACCAGGACGAGGAGGCACGTGTTTCCTTGTTTGGAGCGTGGAAGTGGTCCTACGAAGTCGGCCGTGACGATTTCCCATGGTTGCGAGCACTGCATGGTGGCCATTAATCCTGCTGGTCGTCTTTGTTCCACCTTGTACTCGGCGCAGGACAGGCACCTTCGTACGTGCTTGAGTACGTCACGGTACATCCCAGGCCAGTAGTAGTTCTGCTGTGCTCGTTTGAGAGTTTTCTTGACGCCTAGGTGTCCGGCTGCCGCGGCGTCATGTACCTCTTGCAGGATATCTGGTCTGTGACTGGTGGGGATGCAGAGCTTCCATTGAGGCGCACGGGAGAGCTTGTTGCGCGGCGCGATGTGGCGGAACAATCTATTGTCGATGATTTGGTAGTCCGGGTGGCGGCTAGGCTGTTGCTGTACTGTCTTTAGTTTTCTTTCGTACCAATCGCTGGTGCTGATTTCCACGGTGTAGAGTGTGTCTGCTCCATCATCGGTTGTTGTCAGGGGACATCGTGAGAGTGCGTCTGCTACTACGTTCAGCGCTCCCTTTCGATATTCGATGTCAAAATTGTACTGTTGGAGTTCGAGCCCCCATCTCGCCAGTCGTCCGGATGGGTTCTGCAGCGAGTGTAGCCACTTCAATGAGTGATGGTCGGTAATTACCGTGAAGTGGTATCCTTCCAGGTACGGTCTCATCTTGCGGACTCCCCACAGCACGGCGAGGCACTCTTGTTCGGTGGCTGAGTAACGCTTCTCCAGGTCGTTCAGGCTTCGGCTGGCATACGCTACGACTCTCTCGTGGTCGGAGTGGCGTTGAAACAGGACCACTGCGAGCCCTTCTCCGCTGGCGTCGGTCTGGAGGAAGAAGGGGCGGTTGAAGTCGGGGCAGAAGAGTACTGGCGCGGTCGTCAGCTTTTGTTTTAATGTCAGGAACGCGTTTGCTTGCGGTGCGTCCCATACCCAAGTCTGGCCTTTCTTCAGTAATTGGTTGAGTGGTGCCGCAACTGTGGAGAAATCGGCGACGAAGCGACGGTACCATGATGCAAGACCGAGGAATCGACGAAGCTCTCGGATATTCTGAGGCGCTGGCAACTCTCGTACGGCAGATATTTTTGCAGGATCAGTGTGTATCCCCTCTGAACTAACAATGTGGCCGAGGTAGTGGAGCCTCT
>NW_023476882.1:0-2923 GCF_013731165.1 Rhagoletis pomonella
TGCCGTCCCTAAATTGGAGCGCTAAGCGTTGCGTTATCCATTGTCAAATCGCGCGATTTTTTATTAAAAATTTTCGCCTGCGGCGCTTTCTAAAAATCGATACTTCCATAAATAATGAAAATTTTTAATTAAAAATCGCGCGATTTTTTATTAAAAATTTTCGCCTGCGGCGCTTTATATTCTAAAAATCGATACTTCCATAAATAATGAAAATTTTTAATTAAAAATCGCTCGATTTTTTATTAAAAATTTTCGCCTCCGGCGCTTTATATTCTAAAAATCGATACTTCCATAAATAATGAACATTTTTAATAAAACATCGCTTTTTATTATAAAATCGATACTTCGATAAATTATGCAACTTTTTAATCAAAAATCGACCAATAAATAATTAAATTTTTTTATTAAATATCGCGCGATCATTATCTGCATTTTTTTAATGCTTCCGTTTTGTGTTTTTGAGGCATTTTTTCATATGTATGGCAGCACTGACATTTCACTTCAATTGGTGTACAAAGCAAAAGGTGAGGTTAAATTCGGTATTTTTTGCAACTTTAAATACGAATTACTTTAAAACTATAAGCCTCCGGAGGGTGGGGTCTTCAGATTTAGAATCTGAAAAAGCTCCTCTATACTCCCTAATTTTTTTTTTTTTTCAAAGCCTGGATCCGTTTTGGAAAATTTTCCCTGTATTCAACAGTTGCCCGTTTGGAAATCTAATTTGCATACATTTGATGCCAATAGCGCGCAACAAACAAGCCAGTTCTCAAAGAGCCCAAATTGATTTTAGTCATGCAACAGCTCCACATAACTCCGCCATAGACACACCAGTTGCTGGAGTACCAAAAAGCTGTGATGACAGTATTTTAATTGATCCACGACAATCGGTGGCATATGGAATGCGTGATGGAAATTTTCTGGTGCTTGATAGCCAATATACTACAAGAGTGAAACGCTCCAAGTGAAACGCTGTGATAGTATTTTTTCTCAAATTTGCATCTTTTATTTGCAGTTACATTAAGAAGCTCATAGAGGACAGAGCGGTTGGTGAGGAAGGTGTCGAGTTACTGCTGTACTGCAACTGGGAAAATCCGCATTTCGCACGTGCTCCACTCGTATGGAATAGTAGCTTATGTCGAAAGGCAGGTTTTAGTATAATGCGGCATTCGCAGCATACCCTCACTGGCGCCGAGCCGTTGAAGAAATTTTGGATAAATAAACGTGCAAGAAATAGTTCCGATACTAGCACGTCCATATTCTTGTTAAGGGTCATCAAAAAATTCCTTGTGTTGTAAATAATAAAGGGAATGCCGGATTATACTAAAGCCAGCCTACTATTCCATACGAACACAGAAATATAAATGTATCTAAAACAGAATAACTCAAATCAAATTGGATTGCATTTGCATAATATACCTAATATTGGAATCTGTTTTGATCGTAAAAAATACAACTTGCAATCATTTAGCTTATAGTTTTGAAAGAAATTGATTGCAATCGTAAATTATGTAAAAATTGTCAATAACAATCTGCCTAAAATTTATTTTCACCATGTAACGGTTATAAAATACGTTAAATCCGCACTATCTGCATTAACAAAAAATATACATTGGAATATTTAAAATAAACCGATTCATATTTATTTTCTAATAATAATTGTTTCTTAATTGAAAGTATTTAATACTAATATAATGTAGTGGTTAATGTTTTAAAATGAATTCGCAATATGTCCGCAGCTCAGGTTGATTTAAAAAAATCCGTTTAAATTTTTCGAATTACATCTACTTGAATACAGGATTGTATACAAATGGTAGTTCCGTAAATATTTAAAATATGTTAGTTCATTCAATATTTGCATCTGGGCCAATAAATAACAACAAATATAGCCGAAAAAACAAAGTTTCAATTAAAACGAGTTTTTATAACCCCCCATAAAATTCCGATTAATTTTAAATGCGAAAATAACGATATTTTTTCATGGAGATTTATTTTTTTAATATACCTTGTTTATACCTACACAAAAACCGATTGGACTCAACATATATTTCTTTACAGCATTTATCCCCCTGTCTTTATAGCGCACTCGATAAAGTCTTATTCAAAAGTAAACAAAATTGCTATTTTTAAACGACATTTTTTTAATAAATAATTTGCGCGGTTGAGCGAAATGGAAACAAACAATATTTGTAATTTATTATAACAATAATTCGAATTTAAAACGGGCTGTATAAAGAAAACCAGCCTTTTGTCACTTCACTTTCCAATGGTGCTGATTGCTGCAAGAATTATTTAGCGATTTATAGCATAGTCAACACAATATATGCACATAAATATGTATTATTTCACAGATCTCAGGGTCAGCTTAGAAATACGTCACCAAAATTATATAAAATTTAAGTAGGAATTATTTTTATTTATAACGTTAAAGCGCTATCTGACCCAATCTGATAAGTATATTTCCCCTAAAGTTACCCCATTTTATTTAATTTGTCTCTCGTGAAAATATATATTTTATTTAAAATTTTCAGATATGTACATATATTTTAAATTTTTGCTTTAATTTTTGTCTCCTTTTAATATTTAATTAGATACCTTAAGATTAAAATAAGCTTAAAACGAAACAGCACAGCAACCCTTTTCTGTTCATCTTGAGAACACAAAACCCTCTTTTGTTAAAATTCGGCGCTGCACAAAATCCTGGCTTATATTTTCCAACAAAATACCACTTCGCAACCCTGGATTTTCACGAAGCGTTTCATTCGGGTCGTAGTTTGGCTACTTCGGGCCATTCGGTGTTGTATGCCATATTGGCTGCCATATTGTTCACACTGTCATCGCCATATTGAACACCCTGTCAACTATCTGTCAACCCTAACTGCCGTCCCTAAATTGGAGCGCTAAGCGTTGCGTTATCCATTGTCAA
>NW_023476883.1:0-2923 GCF_013731165.1 Rhagoletis pomonella
GGAACGCAGCAATCTAATACACGGGTGGAGCAGGAACGCAGCACAGCAGAAGCATACAAAAAATCTGCAAATAAATGGTTTTTTAGGTTTTTAACAAACGAGAACCTGGTTTCAACTTACTTCAACGTGTCTAAATCACAACGCACACACTAATGCAAAGGCGCAACAGGAACGCAACACTATAAAATACGGGCGGAGCAATATACAGGCGGAGCAGGAACGCAGCACAGCAGAATCGTCCGAAAAATCTGCGAATAAATGGTTCATTAGGTTTTGAAATAACAAAGAGCTCAAATGGAATGGTTCATCAATAAAGTCAAAATAATATGTTGTAACTTACGTGTATTAGATGTTGTACGTTGTGACAGCTCGAAATCGAACTACCTTAGGTCAATATTGTATTTTGGAAGTACAAGATAAACGGGAATAAAAAAAAGCCTTTTAGTTGAAAAAGTACTAAATTGTATGCCTTCTCAACAGCGTTCCGATTATCAGAATAGGTATATATATGGCTTGGTAGTCTCATAAAATTGTAGATAATTAAAATAATAAAATTAGGCGTGTTTTTATTCACAGGAATATGATAATATGCTTAAAATTTTCAAGCTGATGAATACCCAGCTAGAACAGTATGGCTTATATAATTCCTTTTATGAGCCGTATCACTAAGAAAATTATCCCTTATGAATTTGAAATGTGTCCCTTATATTGTACAGGCCAAAAGAGGAATTCATTTACGTGCTTCTTGTGCGCATATATCAGGTTTCATAGCTGTTGACCATACCAATAATGCCTCATGCTCAGTTTTACTTGATCAATTCGTGTTCTCGAGAAAAAAAAATTTCACGATTCAAAAATCTGAGTATAGCCGCCAAATTCTTTTCTCAAAATTTTGAAAATTCTTTGTTTTTTGCCCTATATTTGCTTTATATGGTATTTTCAACAAAATATAGGCCAAAAACGATAAATGCTCAAACTTTGGAGAAAAACAATTTTTCAGATTTTTGGATCGTGAAAATTTTTTTTCTCGGAGAACACGAATTGATCTAGTAAATCTTAGTATGAGGCATTATTGGTATGGCCAACAGCTATCAAACCTGATATAGTCGCACTAAGGTTTTTTTGTGTTCCACAGTGTTATACAAGGGATACTTTGAGGAATCATATAAGGAATTATACATTACCCAAGTCCACGTATATCCAAGTTCGTGTCATACAGCAAGCATTGACTACATTTTAAAGTTTTATTTATTTGTTTTTGTAATTAACGACATATTTCAGAATTTGTAATTAATACGTTGTTCATTTTAGTAAATCCCCTTTTTTAATTGTACAAAATTTATTATATACATACAGTATCGGTCATATCAATAGCAACCCCATTTCAAAGTGATATTATTTCCCTCTCATGTTAATTTATTTATTGCTTAGAATTTGCAACAAAAGTAAAGTTGAATTTCTAACAAAACCCATATAAACCGAATTTTAAAACATCGTAGAAAACTACAAAAAATACAACAAATTTTCAACCAAAATTCAAACTTTTTTCTCAGAAGTGTTAGAATTTTTTTGAGCACTCAGTTTTATAGCCCCTTCAATTTTAGTCTAATTATATGCAAGTTTGAAGTGGCTAAAAATTACCTTAGTTTTTTTAGAATCAATTAAAAACAAATCGTGTTTAATCGTCTTCCATATAACGAAAACTTCGACCATATATCGATGGCTGAGTAGAAGATCGACCTATCTCGGCAGCCAGGTCGAAAACGCCCGATATCAGAAAGCTTTTCAACGCCCTATTTTAGAATTTGATTGAAAAGTGCCCTATCTCGGAACTCGGTTCGAAAACACCCTATCTCAGCACATTTTCGAAGTATTTTTATTTGAGATAGGACTTTTTTGAACCGACTAATAATAATAAAATATGTACTATATACATATCTAGTTTCAATATAAAAAAATTTATGTACACCATTAATTGTGTATACATATCTAAGTCAATATATGTGATATACATGTACATACATCTACATACATATCGTCGTTTAAAGTACAAAACCATGTATCAATAAATTGCAAAACCGCGTATAGAGATAATGCAAACCCACGTATGCGAGGTTGCATAAATTAATTTCTAGAGAGTAAAAACACTCATATTTCAAAATGGTTATCTTTTTGTAAAAAGCAATTGCATTTTTGGCTAGTATATTTCAGGAAGAATGGATAAGGATTGATCCAAAAACGTGTGTGAGCGAATCCAATTTTTAGCAGCAAATGTCAGTTACGCGGTTTTGTACTTTAAGCGACGATATGTATGTCAACCGGAACGCAGCAATCTAATACACGGGTGGAGCAGGAACGCAGCACAGCAGAAGCATACAAAAAATCTGCAAATAAATGGTTTTTTAGGTTTTTAACAAACGAGAACCTGGTTTCAACTTACTTCAACGTGTCTAAATCACAACGCACACACTAATGCAAAGGCGCAACAGGAACGCAACACTATAAAATACGGGCGGAGCAATATACAGGCGGAGCAGGAACGCAGCACAGCAGAATCGTCCGAAAAATCTGCGAATAAATGGTTCATTAGGTTTTGAAATAACAAAGAGCTCAAATGGAATGGTTCATCAATAAAGTCAAAATAATATGTTGTAACTTACGTGTATTAGATGTTGTACGTTGTGACAGCTCGAAATCGAACTACCTTAGGTCAATATTGTATTTTGGAAGTACAAGATAAACGGGAATAAAAAAAAGCCTTTTAGTTGAAAAAGTACTAAATTGTATGCCTTCTCAACAGCGTTCCGATTATCAGAATAGGTATATATATGGCTTGGTAGTCTCATAAAATTGTAGATAATTAAAATAATAAAATTAGGCGTGTTTTTATTCACAGGAATATGATAATATGCTTAAAATTTTC
>NW_023476884.1:0-2923 GCF_013731165.1 Rhagoletis pomonella
TTAGAAGAAAAAATTCAGAACAGTTTTTGACACTTTCGATACCAGAAGCAACAACAAAATACACGCAAATGTTGTTTTTGCTCTACTGATACTACCTGTTTAATGTGCCTTGGTACGTACTCTACTTTCCCTCATCGCGTACGAGAGATATTTGCTGCTGCCAAAAGGGAGTAGCAAATCTACTCTCTGTATACTTGTAGTACGGTAAGTACTTGCGTATTAAATTTCAATTCTGGTTGTTAGCCTACTAGTTGATATCGTTTGCAGCGCTGGTCAGTGAAATTGAAAGAGTAAAAATAGAATATGGAAATTGACTATGTAAGGAAATGTTTACGGCCTTATTTATAAAAAATAACGTAGATTTAGACAGTTGTTTAATGTGACATTTTCATAAAACTTTTGTATTCAAGCAGCTTTTTAAATCTATGTATGTACTTAAATTTTTATGAAAGTATTATTTCTCGTCTCTAATTTTCTATAAAACTATTTGCAGTCATTAACCAACAAATAAGTTGTCAAAAACAATAACTTAAGCAATGCTGCTATACGAAATAAAATTATTAGTGGCAAATCAAAATTTTGAAAAGTGCCGATTTTCACATTCGATAGTTGGACATGGTAGCGACGAGATGTACGAGCATTTTTTTCTTTAAGAAATTTTTTATAGAAGAAAATTTATTTTCCATTTATTGTGCGTAATTTTATATGAATTTTTAGTTTTTCTTGAGAGCCTTTACAAATAAAAAAAATTTCGGAATATGTACATACATATGTACATACATACGCAGCCATATAACTTGATTTCAGAACGCCAAACAGCTCAGTAACTGGTGCGATTGCACTTTCTGAACGCGTTGTTGCGTACTTCTGATCAATTGAATAGTTGCGTGTTAGATGATCGTAATATTTTTCAGATCATTTCAGACAACATGTTGGTGTGTACCTTTGAGAGTTGAATTTGACAGCTAATGTATGAAGTCGTTCAAAAGACGCATAACGATCACTGATTTTTGTTTAGCAACGGTTGCGCTCAACTGCTGCGCCTTCTGAACCTACCTATTGATAACTTTTTTTTTTTGATAACACTGCGACAGCTCAAATTGGTATTGAGTAAACCCAAATGCAAGATAGAGTTTTTGAATTTCATTGAGTTTTTTTAATAAATACTAAAATTAGAGGTGTATGAATGGCGAAAGAAAAACTTCATCCGATTTTTTTAAATCGAAACTACATTTTAACGTATGTACATATGTCCATGCATACATAAATAGATTTAATATGGTTTCAATTGTACGCATATCGTCAGGGTTTTCCCCACAACTTGGTTTTGCTGCAGTGAAGCGACAGAACAAGTGACGAGAAAAAATATATGCGGACACTTACATATATATGTATCTATGCACATACGTATCTATGCACATATGTATGTATCTATGCACATACGTATCTATGCACATACATACATATGTACTTAGGTATGTATATCAGCATTTTAGTTGAAAGTACGTTTTGCACGTCGCTCTCTTCATCGCTCCACTACACGATTGAGAGAATACAAAGGTTGCGCCGATCTCGGACCGTTATTCCTCTCTTAACGAATTTGACAGAATCGTCGATTGCATGACGTCACACTGGTGCATCTTGTTTACATTTTCCTTGCAACATTTTTTCTTCTTCTTCTATTCTTGCTCACGTTTTGGCATTTCTCTCTCGCAATTGCACCAGTGTGACGTCACACAAAAGTTATTCTCAAAAATCCTCTCTGATCGGCGCAATCTTGTATTCTATCATTCTTGGCTCCACTACATTCCTGTCCTTAGTTTTTTTCAGATACCACAAATGCGCGATCCAGAAAATTATTCTATCATTCTTGCCACAAATGTATGTTTTCTTCGAAAATACTCAAGTACTACCAGTAGAGTACTCTACTGTCAAATACCTTTTACTCGCAGTAGTTGCGGAAGGCAAAGTAAATACTCACGCGTGTTGCTATTGATCGGTAGTTTACGTACGCTTGCAGAAACTGGTTTATGCTTACTCACACTTGACCCGAACGATGAGAGTAAAGGAGGGAAAGTATTTGCGCGGCGATCGGATGTCTTGTTAGGCCCTTTAAATGGAATTGCGCAGGAGTTTAATATGCATACATATGTAGAGAGGTTTATGTTAACCACGTGCTAGTGCATGTGAGCTGAAAGCAGTTTTATAAAAATACATTATAGATACATAAGAATGCACGTATTTACATACATATTTTACTATTACTAATCTGTTGGTGCTGGCGTGCTTTAACTATGTAGTTGTTGCATTCGGATTCCCCGAAAAAGTGAATGTATGCATGGGCGTAGCCAGGTAGGGGCAGGGGGGGGGGGGGCGCGGGCCCCCCTAACTTTCAAATTTTTGCCTAGATATTCAAAAATACTACCACGAAATGCTTGCTTGATAATTTCGGCCCCCCCTAAATTTCAAGGTTTTTCCTATATATATACTGTATAACAAATTATACTCCCAACGCTAACTAAATAATTAGTAAATTGATTTGAAAAGTAGATATGTGGATCATCCGGTTCTGTATCAAGTTATTATCTCTAACTTCAAAGCACTTCCATTTTAAAAGGGTAAAAACCTGGCTGCAGTCGACAATGAGCAAAAATTGATTGAACGGAAACTATAAATAAATTTATAGTTCAATTGTTTATTACTTTGTCTTTAGGTTTGTGTCTTTACTAAGCGGTTGGGCGAACAGCCAAGACGTTTACTTCTAAAGTGTGACAAAACAAAATTAAGTAATATATTTAGCATAAATAAATATACCAGCCTAAAAAATCTGCGTACTCAATATGTTCAATACGCCCTCATACTTATACATACATACATATGTGGCAAGCACAATAACCATACCGAGCTTGGTGCAAATTGCTAG
>NW_023476885.1:0-2923 GCF_013731165.1 Rhagoletis pomonella
ATTGTAAAGTGTTTTTACTGTATTAGCGAGTATTGTAAATTGTTTGTTGTACAATAAAGTTAATTGTACTACAATTTGGTCATCGATTGCATTTATTTAACAATCCAGCGATACGAACCGAGGGATTTGGGAAATCCGGACGAGGTTTCAAGGATAATCGTAACAATTGGTGTCAGAAGTGGGATTGTTAAATAAATCACGAAGAATAAACTTTTGAAAATGGCAAAAATTCAGGACTTAAAGATTGAGGAACTCAAACAGGAGTTAGAGAAGCGAAATTTAGCAACCTCAGGAAGAAAAGTTCGTAACTTCACTTTCACGGCTGCGAGAGACTAAGGAAGCAGAATGCATCGACGTGGACAAATACGACTTCCAGGGTAAACCCGACGATACATCCGCAAAGGACGAACAGAAGGATGATGCTGCATGTTCGTCGAAGGATGTGCATCAGACGTCCGGGAGGGTTGAAGAACAGCAAAAGTCTCCAAGTTCGTCAACAGCTATGGACATGAACACGTTATTGGCTGCTATGTCACAGATGTCATCACAGCTGTCGTCACAGATGCAAACACAGTTGTCAGATATTTCGTCGCAGCTACAGGCACAGAAGACACACGTATCACAGTTTCTGGAAGTCCAGGATGCAAAGATTACACAACTGCAGGAGAATTTGGCTAGAGATAACGAACAAATCAAGGATATACAGGATAAAGTCGAGGCTAAGGTAGAAGAGTTGGAAGGTCGCCTCCGAGATATGCAGTTGAATCGCCCACATTCTTCGACCAGCGCGCCCAAGGTAAAGACTCCATCCTTTGACGGCACGATTCCTTTGCAAGTCTTTAAGCTCCAGTTTGAGAAGACAGCTACAGCAAATCACTGGAGCATGGAGGATAAATCCGCTGCACTGTTCGTTGCATTAAAAGGACCTGCAGCGGAAATCTTGCAGACTATTCCTGATTGTGAAAGGAACAGTTACGATGCGTTAATGGGTGCAGTGGAAAGACGTTATGGTAGCGAGCACCGGAGACAGATTTACCAGATGGAGCTGGAGAATCGCTGCCAGAAATCCAACGAGACTTTACAGGAATTCGCCTCTGAGATTGAAAGGCTGGCTCATTTGGCAATTGGAGACGCATCTGGTGAGCACCTTGAAAGAGTAAAAATCCAGAGGTTCATCAACGGAATGCGGGACATGTATACCAAGCGAGAGACGTAGGCGAATCCAAAGGCAACATTTGCTGAAACCGTCTCGTATGCTCAGACGCGTGAAACGGCGGCGCTCCTAAGTAGACCAGCCTACAAAGCACATCGCGTGGAAGTGGAAACACCGGACGAGACAAATGAAATGCTGAAGAAGATTATCCATCTGCCGGGCGAGAAAAAGCATGGCTCTGGCAAATGTTTTATTTACGGAAAACCAGGCCACTTCGCCCGCGATTGCAGTTCAAGTTCCAATGCGCTCAACAATTCAGCAGGACGCAAACGCAGGGCTGAAGGAGACGAAGCCAACTCCAATCAGTCGTTAAACTGAAACGAGCCAGCAGGAAGGGCCGCCTGCTGGCTCCAGAAGTTGAAGGGCCCATAATCTCCGTCTCACAAATTGGCCGGAATGCGAGCAACCTCACTATTGGTGGATGTGTGAATGGGCAGGAGAGAGTACTGACAGTGGATACTGGAGCGACACATTCCATTATTCGACCGGATTTGGCCACTTTTTATGTAAAGCCACTACCTGGAGCAAAGCTGCAGACTGCAACTGGTGAATGCACCCAAGTGTTGGGAGAAGTACCATGCGAGGTAATAATCGACGATGTGGCCTCGTACATTAAGTTTATAGTGGCAATCGTTGTGGATGAAGTCATCATCGGCGTGGATTTCTTACTTGGCCAAGGCATGAAGATTGACCTCCAGAGAATGATCCTGACAGATCGTCACAAAAAAGTGCCACTTAGGGTTGGTTACGACAACCAGTACTGCAGCAGACGGTTAGTCTTAGAGGAAGTGTCGACAATTCCACCGGAAACGGAAGCGGTTAGTTGGGCGGAGGTTGGCAGTGATGGAGACGGAGTGGTTTCATCAGGAGAAGGAAGCGGTTCACTGATACAGGAAAAGCGTGGCGGTTCCGCTAGCTCAGTGAAGAAGAGGTCGCAACAAGGAAGTGGTCATGGCGATCCAGGCAGTGTTTCCGGTAGGAGGAAAGCCACTGAACCACGTTGCAATGGTGATACGCCGGTGGCCGGAAATGGAAGCGGCTGTGGTAGCAGTAGGCGCGCTTTGAAGTGTCCTGAAAAAGGTGGTCGGCAAAAGCGAGCAGTTAAGCCGGAAGCCTAGGTTGAGATTATACATGTCCGGTCAATGAAGCTAGCAGCTGCGGACGAGCGAGATACGAAACGACGGCGGGAGTTTCAGCGTAAGGATCCGGATGTAACAAGATGTGCTGAAGGCAGTGCAGCACGAAGGCGGGAGTCTGGGTGTCATGGACAGATGATGCGGCATAGATCTGGCGAAAAGGGTGCCCATGAGAAGAGACATGGTCTGGTCACCAACAGTGGCCGGCAGAAGCACGACCATGTGAGATGGTGCACCACCGGAGATAAGCTGGAAGCAATGTCCAGTAACGCATCGAGCCGAGAGGAGCTACAGGAAGGTGATTCGGTGTTGTTGCACATGTCACAGAAGAAGAAAAGCTTCACCTTTAAGCAAAGACGTGACTGGAAAGATTCGAAGATTGACAAGCGGCTGAAGGACGCAGTGCATCGAATCCAGACAATGGGGAGACCGAGGACCAAGATGAAAGTGGCCAACTTGGAAAGACTTGCAGCGGTTGGAGCGGCAAGTGTGTCTGATCGAGACGATCAGACTTAGGTGGAGGGCAGTGTGGCGAATACTGCGGCAACACAAAGCGAACAACGAGAAATAGGCA
>NW_023476886.1:0-2923 GCF_013731165.1 Rhagoletis pomonella
GGTTCCGATCACCGCTCGCCACTGTCTACCGCGAAGCCGCGTACGAACGACATCCGCTCGTTCGCCGTCAACAGCGCACGCCAAGGGTGCCAGAAAGAGCGCTACCCGTCGCCGTCAACGGCGCAATGCCAAGCGCGTCCGCAAGAGCGCTACCCGTCGTCGTCAGCAGCGCCACGTCAAGCGCGCCAGCAAGAGCGCTATCCGGCGCCGTCAACAGCGCAACGCCAAGCGTGCCAACAAGAGCGTTACTTACAGTCGCCAGCAGAGCCCCACTCACAAGGGCATTACTCATCGGCGTTAACCGAGCGCCTCTCATCGGCGCCGCCAACAGCGCAACACCAAGCGCACCCGCAAGAGCGCTACCCGTCGCCGTCAACAGCGCACGACGGGCGTACCGAGGCTAGCAGCGCGCCATTCAACGGCGTCAACAGAGCGCTGCTCACCAGAATTGAAGCCACGCCACTACCGCCTAACGGGCCCATAACGGGACAGGAAGCCGTTACCCAACCACTGCAAGTGACGCCAGCAAATTTTGTTATTTGTTATATGTTCTTTGTAGAAACTAAGAAAATTAAATTAATAAAGTGCGATTTACCAGAGCCCCGAAACTACAAATTTATTGTAACGAACCCTGGACACGGCGAGTATACCCCAGCATCGTAGAAGAAGCGGCGGGGCGAATAAAACGCTTCGTTACAATTGGCGCCCGAGCAGGGACCCTTGGTAGATCGTACGCGTGCAAAGGAAAAATTATTATATGTTTAATACGAGTAAAATGACGGAATCGGCGAACACTTTGTTGCTGGATAATGCTTGCAAGGAGCATCTGGTGTCTATCGCGCTTATCATGGACCAGGTACGGAAGTGGTCAGTAACTTACGACGGTGGACGAGACCCGCTAGACTTCGCGGAACGCTTAGAGGAGCTGGCCGAGATATACACGTTTAATCTAGACCTACTCCCAAGAATCATGCCCGAGCTACTACGTGACAAAGCCCTCCAATGGTACCGCAACAACAACGATCACTGGAAGAGCTGGGACCCTTTCAAGCAAGATTTTCTAAGCTTCTTCCTACCGGCCCGGTACTTCGAGCGCCTAGAGGATGACATACGGCAGCAAAGACAGCACACACGGCAAAAGTACAAGGACTACGTGCTCGCGATACAGAGCTTGATGCGCCGCGCCAGATACAGCAGGGAACAACAATTGGAAAGGATCTTTCGGAACAGTCACCCCGATTATTTATTATACATTCGACGACAAGACTTTAATACCCTGGCGACACTCCTCACACTCGCTGAAGAATACGAGGGCATTCTCGAAAACCAACGCCGAACGCCGGAAGCGCCCCGACGTGAAGTCGCGAGTCACGTTGTAGGAGATAACCCTGAAGCGCCGCCTACACGGTCGGGCAGATCACCTCAACAACATCCATCGGAGCGTTCGGCCCAACGGCATCCAGTTCCACCGCACAAGGCAGCGATGAACCTACAGTGCCATCAACCACCAACGACCCGGTCTAACCCAAGTAACGTATGCAGAAGGTGTGGTCAAGAAGGACATTACGCTAGGAGATGCCGCAACGCGCGAAAACTATTTTTCTGGAAATGCGGCCGAGCCGATGTGCGGACAGTAGAGTGTTCACCATCGCCAGGGGTACGACCGGACAGCTCCACCCAGGGCCGAAAACCCAGCGACCATGCGCCAGGAACATGGCCGGATCTACGCCCCAATACAACTTCGAGGGGAATTGGGGGAGGCCGTCATCGACACAGGCGCCTCGAAAAGTTTCGTGTCAGCCAACTTAGCGGAACGCATGATAAGCTCTGGGAACGGGGAGAAGATAACCGTGGATATCGAGGTATTCATGGCCAATGGCACCATCAGCAGGATATTTGAAGCCGTAAGAGCTGAGGTTCGCATCGGAAAATCATACCACCACGCAGTACTGAATGTCATGCCCGGCGCAGTTGATGATGTCATACTTGGCATGGGCGCGCTAGGCAGCACTGGGACGACGGTTTCCTGTGGCGGCCACCATATCGTTTTAACCAAAATACCTATATAGCATACCGTATCGCGCATCACAGAGGGTAGCGGACCGCCGGTAACACCCAGAAATAGCTCACCGAACGGCGCGAAAAGTAAAAGTCTTAGGAAAATCAAGCACAAGCAACCGCCAGACGCATACCCACCGCTTGTACGGCCTCCACGCGCGCAATCAACGCACACTGCCGCCGCATGCCGTGCTGCAGCCATCGTGTGGTCAACGCATACACCGCAGTCGACGCGACACGCGCTGCCACGGCACACGCCGTCTCCGTTCACGGGACTAACGCGCAAGCAAGGCAACAAGCGTCCGTAGCCCATACAGAAGCCATCTCACGCGCCTCCGGCTACCGCACCAGTTTCCGCCGCGCACGCCGTCGTCAGTACTACGCGCGCCCCGACGGCGCATACGGCTACCACACCGGTAGTCGGCGCACGCACAGTCGTCGCATACACATACCCGAGGACCAGCGGGGCATAAGATCACCGAAGTGGGGGGGGAGTGTGAGGACCAAATATCCCTGAGGAATTTAGCCCACACAAGCAATACGACACCGCACAACAGCCAGTCAAGCAACACAACTCATAGCAACACAACTCGTAGCAACACCCGACAGCATCTTTGTGACCATGACAACGAAACATCACACAGCAACATGTGGCTGCACGACCACGCAACATCAAGCACGCAGCCCATAAAATATAGAGCACAGCCAGAAAACGGTCAGTCAGCACGGAGCTGTGGCCACGAGTGAACGACTACAGTTGAAGGGAGCGATAGCTTGTGAGTGGTACGCACACACCACAAGACATCACTTTTCAAAGGTAGAGAACCATATTTTGTAGTGAGAACTACCGCTGAATGGAGCGATT
>NW_023476887.1:0-2922 GCF_013731165.1 Rhagoletis pomonella
CCTAATTTACCGCGGCCATACTGACCTCAAGAACTTAGGGTCTTTCCACTTATTCCAAAAGTCCTAAGCAACGGCTATAGTGTATTCATCAATTCTTCGAGCGTTATCCGGCTCGTTAATCATTATCTCAGAGCCGTATTTGTCCATCTCATCCGCCGACTCGTTCCCTTTAATATTGCCATGTCTAGCGAACCAGCAGAGAATGACGTTTATATGGCTCAGTGATGCCAAAGTGGCACGTCATTTGCATAAAATATCTTTACTTTAGATGTTATTGCTTTTAATAATACTTGATAATCGACAAAGATAGGCACTACCCTATTCAGTAAAAGCCTAGCCGCCTTCTCTATAGCGTAGACCTCTGCTTAGAAGTTACGTTCGGCAGACGAAATGACTGGTGGATCTGCAGTTCCCATTTTTGAACCATCAGTTCACTCCACCATCCATTTTTCTCTGGTCAGAAGGCAAATAGGCATCATATTTTTGAAGTCGCAAATTGCCGTAAAGTAGCTAATTCTGGCTTCTATGTTAATCTGGCCCCTTTTAATTTGATGCATTATTACTGCAACAGACGGCCAATTATGCCGCTCGACTCTCACCACTGCTTTCGGAAAGCACTTTTCAACCAATGAATGAAACCGAAACCCGAACCGAAACCATAACCGTTGAAAACCGTTTCGTTTTTCAAAACCGAAACCGAAACCGTAACCGTTATCTTGACCTGAAAAGGAACGATACCGAAACCATTTCAATCACATGTTTCAATCGGTTTCCAGAAATTTACAAAAATAATAAATACAAATTTCTTAGAAATAAATGATTTATTTAACCAAAATCAGCAACATTTTGCTAAAATTCTTGTTAAGTAGTAAATAAGTATGGCAAGGTTACTTTTCGCAAAAATCTGTTGATGACTTTGTTGTTGTGAATCGATAATCGATTAATTATATTTAAGTAGCTTCTTTCCCGTACGCAATGCGAGATCCCGCGTGTGCCCAAAATAGCCCAGAAATCATGCCCGTACTCAACAAAATGGGTAATAGAGAGCGAAAATTCGAGCGTATTCGATCGTAAGTGTATTCTTCTTCCTGCCCGAAATAGCCCGAAATTTTCTCCGAGTAAAAATGGATAAAGTGTCAAAGTGCATATCAGCTGTATTGTGTTTATATGTTGCCTGCATTTACTTGGTGCTTTTAAGGAAAAGTGAATGGCCTGTTGATGTATTTTCAATCTATGTACTTAAAATCAAATTTGTGAAACCAAAATTCAATTTCCAAGTGTTTGCATTTAATACCATGTTCTGACCGACAACCAAAACATTTTTCCTTCATTTTCTTTTCATTTACAACCTTTAACTTTCATTCTTATTTTGCTTTGGCCAGGCAATTAACAATAAATCCAAAATGGCGTATTAAAGATGATAAAATATGACTTCCACTTCGATAAATAATCGAAAAAAAAAGTTTTAGCAACGAAAACATGTTTCCGATGTCGGTCAGAACATGGCATAAGTGACAAAAACAAGAACAACGTGAATCAGCTATTTCTCGACTTGTGGGCACGAAATGTGGGTTTTTGCGTTTCCGTACTTCTGAACTTTGTTCCATTTTTGAAAGAAAATGTTTCTCTTATTCTCTAATTACCAAATCCGGTCCGGATTGCTAGGGAAAGAACCTAGTGTTGATATTATCAGTGAACTGTAATTTTCGATTTTCTTTCCTCGACGTTTAAGACATTGTGATTTAAATAATATCAACAAAATTTCTGTGAAAAACCGAAACCGGAACGAAACCGAAACCAAAACCGAAATAAATTTTGAAGAACGAAACCAAAACCGAAACCGAAACACTTGGCAAAACCGAAACCCAAACCGGAACGTTATTTTGAATCGGTTTCATTCCTTGTTTTCAACAAACCGAAATATGCGAGCAATGGAACACCACATTCCACTAATTATGTAAAGCCATCGAAGAAGTAGTTGAATTTCAGCCACCACGAAAGAACCACTGGTACGATGAGGAATGTCACGAAGCTGCAGAAAAAAAGAGAGCCATTTTTTCACTCTGCTGAATAGTAGTAACACTGAAGTACGATGATGACGACTAACAAGATGTCCCACCGCTTGACTATGACGAGGGATGAACAGCGGAAAAATAACAAAGCTATTGGGCCTGACGGCCTGCCAGCCGAGCTATTCAAGTACGGTGGAGCGAGGAGTTGATAAGGTGGATGCATGAACTCTCATGCGGACTGGATTTTAAATATGCTCTGCTCAATCCGCAAGACCCCGCCACACAGGCCCATAACCTCTTATCGAGCGTACTATGTGAAAGGGTGAAGCCCACCGTCTGCGAACTGACTGGGTCAATAAGTGTATCTTTAGACCTGATGAGTCCATCATAGACCAGGCGGGAATCTGGGAGGGACTGGTGTGGACCTCTCCGAGCCGGTTGATATCAGAGAGCGATGACATCATTCGGTGAGGCGGACCTTGAAGTTTTTGATAGCAAATTTTGCGGAAGGTTTACGGACCTTTACGCGTCCGCTAGGGCGAATATCGCAGACGATTGAGCGATGAGCTTTAAAATGACATGGAAATGCACAAGTCCTGAAAGTAATCGTTGCCGTAGCCGATGAAGAGAAAGGCTTCTTCCGCGATGGAAATACAAAAGGGCGAAGAACAAGGCATCAGTTGGCACAGTTTTTGAATCTTACATCAGTGCTAAAGGCTATTTTTGTTTTTAACAAAAAATGCGTACTCTTTAAATATATCAACTGCAAATCTAGTGTTTGGTAATTTTAAAATCCTCTTCAGTGCTGAGCTATTTGTAAAGGGTTGGGCGCTTGTTGCAAACTAAAGAGTAACGCATTGAAGAAGGCATAAATGCACAAAAGAGAAAATCGTCAAAAGAGGATCACAAT
>NW_023476888.1:0-2922 GCF_013731165.1 Rhagoletis pomonella
AAATATTTGGCCAAAAGTGGTCGGCCAGTACGCGAAACTCACATCGTAAAGGTAAATAATTTTTCGTGTGGGTGGGTAAGTGCTTGCAAGTGTTTGCAAAGTGATACATGCTAACACACGCAGTTAAATATTTTATTTCTTATCTTTCTGTTATTGTTGACGAGCGAGCTTCATGAATGCGTACATAATTGCTGGCATGTTTTGATTTCAAATGTGACCGAAGAACTTTTACCTTGGCGACCGATGCGCCATACATCTAGCGCCTGATCCTTTTCCCACAAATTTTGCAAGTAAACTATACTATTGTTGCAGTACTTTGACCTATTGGTACTCTGACACCAATATCGAAAATGTCACATTAAGAGATATGTATGTATGTATGGATAATAGGGTGGCCCTTAAAGGAATAACATCTACATTTTACACCCCTTTATTTTGTTTTATGTCGCCACAAGGGTTGAAAAAACTCGACCAAATTGTGACTTAAAATCTAATAAATTTTACATATACATACACTGTGGGGCAGCAAAAAACCTAGACAATGCCTTTAACTCACACGATTACGATGAATTTTTAAAATTTGAAGAAAAAAAATTTGGCCACTATACTCAGATTTTTGGATCATGAAATTTTTTCTCGAGAACTCGAATTGATCTAGTGACTCTGAGTATGAGGCATTGTTCGTATGGCCAACAGCTATCCAACCTGATATATGCACACTCTGGGTTTTTTTTATACCCGAGCGCACTTGTGCACAAGTGTATTATAACTTTGTTCACATAACGATTGTTTGTAACAGCCAAAATGAATCGAGATAGATATAGATAAATGTATACATAAATGATCAGAATGAAAAGGGGAATCGATTAAGCGGTGACTGTCTGTCCGTTCGTCTATGCACACGATAACTCTAGTAAAAATTTAGACGTCTTAACGAAACTTGGTACGTGTACTTCTTTCAGGCATAGGACGGATGGTATTGAAAATGGGAAAAATCGGACAATAATCACGCCTACCTCCCATATAACGGTAGTTTTCAGAAATACGAAAACTGCGATATTTTAGTTGCTGAAGCTTATTCACTGAAAATTGATATAAATAATACGTTTTAGACGAAAATTAAGAATGTTATAAATTTTTTGGAAATGGGCGTAGCCACGGCCACTTATGATTACATGTGTATATCTTGGTAACCGGATGATTGATGTTTGCAATAATTATTTACGTTTATGGTAAAATTTTGGAAAATGGGCTTGGCCCCACATACTTATGACCACATATGTGTATCTCGGTCACCGTTCGAACAATGTGTACCGGACTCGGTATGATTATTGTGCTTGTCACATAAAAGCAAAGAGTTGAAAATTATTGAAATCTGACTAAAATTACGCGCACTTTTCATATAACGGTAAATTTCAGAAATCCTTGAAACTTCGATATTTCGAAATTTAAGGACGCTAATTTACTCAAAATTTATACTAACAACAATCCCTTGAAAAGAAGTAACATTATTTGGAATTTTGGAAAATGGGCATGATACTGCCCACATATAACTATATATGTTTATCTCATTATGTCTAACTGAAAATTCTATTGAAGATGTTTGAAATTGGTGTAAAACCACCCCTACTTCCCATGTAACGATAGTATTCGGAAAGGTGAATAAACTATATTGAATACTTGCGCCGGGTATTTAATGTTCGGCTCCGCCCGAACTTGAACTTTTTTACTTGTTTAAATTCATTTTTATTCCACAGTCTTATTGGCACTGCTTCATATAAATTCATAATTCTGACAGCGACCCCTAAGTTTTTTTAATTTTGGGAATTTCGTGGTTGTCTGTATTTTGCACGTAGAAGAAAATAAAGGCGTGCCCATGATGTTGATATTTTTAAGGACCACCCTAATGCATGTGGGTAGATACATATGCACCCACATTCTTTAGCATGTTTACATATTTATTCCTTCGAGTCCTATCGAAACTATTAAACTAAACATATATTGGAAATTTACGCTTCAAACTGAAGTTGAAGTTGCTTCTTTAGCTTACTGTTAGTGAAAAATCTTTTCTGCGTAACCGTAAGTACGTATATATGTTGGTTTTGTGGGGCAAAGTTTGTTGAAATTTTGAATGATGTTGATAAGCCGGATATGATGCCCACATTCTCTATTCTCTTATCGTTAAGCCTAAACGGAGTGTCGGAGTGACCCCACCGAAGCTCCCTCTCTTTTTTATAGTTCAGAAATAAATGATACCTAAGAAAACACAAACATTTTGCTGGCTTTGACATGTCCTAGTCATAAATGATGGTGCTCTGATGAAAAGATTCTTCGATTCGGTACCCGTGGTTGGATAGTGAAACCATGTCCGCCACAAAAACCTATCTGCATTTGGTATGAAAAAATGACATAACTTCGCAAAAGAGACAGGCTGTTGACGAAGTTATTTATTTGTGGTGCAAAGAGACGAACGTTTCTAGTGACATATAAGAAGAAGAAGAATGCAGCTGATGCTGCTTTAGAGAAATGTCGGTTCATTTGAAGAGCCCTACACCATCTTTATCACTACCGCCTCCAACTCCTATTATAAGAGAGGTAACTGCGTATTCCGGCATTATGATTATTTCCTCCTACGTACACAGATGGAGCTTATACCCGACCCTCAACGAAGACGTCGACTTTCAAACTGAAAAAGTGAAACAGACTTTTTTGCGACCCATTCTAATGTAAAAACAAATTGAACGTTTTATTATTGTTTACTTACACCAACCATTAGTCAAACTGCTATTTACCTACATAGTATATAGAGTACATATGTACATATTCTGAGTGTAAAATGACATGTAATTAACACTAAAACGCATAATTTGTACTCAATAGTAATATTTAGTTGAAGTGGCACGTTTCTGAATTTGGTGGTAA
>NW_023476889.1:0-2922 GCF_013731165.1 Rhagoletis pomonella
ATTGTTACACAAGTTTTCGGGTTAGCCGCGGGTGTCCGAGTGTGGTGTTCGCTTGTGCTCAACAGTGTTGCCAGAACTTTTTGGACCAACCGGCTAAATTGGCAAAAAATAATGTCTAAAAACGGCTAAACTGTTTCAACTAAATTTCACATGTTTTATTTAAATAAATCACCAGTAGAAAGACTAGTTCTTGGAGAGAAGTTGCAAGTTCAAGCTGGACAAAATTTTGCAATTAGGAAAAACATATGATTGTGACACATGGTTGGATTTTTTGTCGACGATAATTTGAATAAACAAGTTTGTTAAATTTAAAAATTTACGAACTTGAGCGATTTTAAAATGAAAAATGTAAGTTAATCCTTGTTTACTTAGTAAATTTAGTTAGTTCCAATGATTTGAAAGGTACTCGGCTGAAAAAAATTGCATTCGTAATCCGAATATAATCTCAACCAGAGTCGATATAGGAAACCCGACAGTTACGAACAAACCTATTGTCTTCCCAGAGTTTTGCTTTACATAGAAATTTATGCTGCTCGGTTTTTGGAATTTAAATAAGTTCCCAGCAAAAAATTTTGTTTAAATACATATGAAAATATGAATTTTTCCCTTACCTCAAACCTTTGAGCGTGGACAAGAATGACGTTTTTTAGTTAAGGCAGATCTGAATATGCGCTATCTGGGAAGACAATACCTGTAATATTTATTATATGTGTTGGCACTATATCCAAACACAAACGCGTGTTAAGCAAACAGTGATACAATTTGTTATTTTCTAAGTTTGCGCATAGAACTTCACACTTAAATTTAAGACATTCATAACAAACATTTTTTGAGGCTACGGCCTTCTTTATAAGAAATATATTCGTTTCCTCCAGCATCAGAATCCTCAGCCTCAAAAGACCGTGCAACGAAATCTGCTTCGGATAATAAAGAGCCTGAAGTATCTTCCCCTTCCCCCATTGAAGTGGTGGCATCATCTTCAAAGCCTCCACCGCCTTCCCAATCCTCAACTACTAACGCAGAAACTCAACCCCCTCCACCGGTAGTCCAGTCTGATACGAGGAAACTAGTTGTGGTTCCGCCAAAGAAGTCAATCTTTGTTTCTAGATTTTCGACAGACACTACCGAAGACGATATAAAGCTTTACATCTCATCAAAAATTACAACTCTCGACTTAAGCATCAGAAAATTTAATTTTAATTACGAAAGAAATATTGCTTCATTTAAAATTGACGTAAATTTAGATAATTTTAATGCGCTGCTTAGTAGTTCTTTTTGGCCCCCCGGAGCTTTCGTTCGGGAATTCGAATATAGGCCCAAAAAAGTAAATAACCTAGCTAATATTCCCCGTCTAAAATCTGCTTTAAGTATTTATTACCAAAATGTAAGAGGCTTAAATACTAAATTAACGAACTTATACTTTAAAGGCCTTGAATGTAATTATAATATTCTTTCTTTTACTGAAACTTGGCTGAAACCTCACATTTTCAATTCAGAGATTCTTCCAAATACTTATCATATCTATAGACAAGATAGGGGGGACAGAATCGGCGGTGGCGTACTCTTCGCTGTAGACTCTTCAATACCATCTGAAGAAGTTAGTCTTCCACACATTGATTCAGTAGAGTTCAAATGCATTCGTGTACAGGCTGGAAAAGGGTCTATTTACTTAGCTCTATGCTATATCCCTCCCCGATCTGACACATTGGTGTATTCACGACTCATCTCTTTACTGAAATCAGTTAATTTACTGACTAAACCCTCTGACTCAATGATTGTGTTGGGTGATTTTAACTTACCAAGCATATCATGGAACATCATTGACAATGATATCGTACCTTTCGCGTCTACTGCGTGCAACAACGTATTTTTAGAGGAGATGGCTGAACTCTGCCTAACTCAGGTTAATGTACTTCACAATAAGTTTGGTAAAGTATTAGATCTTGTTTATGTTGATGATGCATCTAAGTCCGTTGTAAATAAGTGTGATCCACTAGTTTTGCCCGAAGATGTCTACCACCCTGCTATGGAGGTATCTTACGAAGTTATAAGTGATGGTCAAAATTGCAGTACCCAAGCATACGAACCAAACATTCGCTTTGATTTTTCGAAAGCCAACTTTAAAATGCTTAACAAAGAACTGTCTAAATTGTCGTGGCCTGCATTTAAAGAAAATATTGAACAAAGCGTTGCACTTTTTAACTTTACTTTACATAAATTATTTGAAAAGCATGTGCCTAAACGCATGTATGTTCCTGAAGAGCAAACACAGTTATGGTTCACTAAAGAACTGAAAAATTTGAAAAACAGAAAGTCGCGTTATTTTAGATTACACAAAAAAACCGGTTTACACTCATACTATGTAAAATACTCACTTTTGCGTCATAAGTTTTTTGAATTAAACAAAAAGTGTTATAAAGCTTAGTTGTGTAAAATCAAACGGCGTATAATATATAACCCCAAATCAATTTATGACTTCGTAACCTCCAAGCGAAATGTACGTGGGTTTCCTTCCGCCATGAAGTATCAAAATACCGTCTCTAGTGATAATCAAACAATTTCTAACATGTTCGCTCAGTTTTTTAAATCCAATTATTCCATTAACTCATATGCTAACATTGACTATCCTTTTAAACTATGTCCAATGAACTCAATAAATATCCCAGTAATATCTCCCGATGATGTAGTAGTTTATCTGAAATCCTTAAAGCAGTCCTTCAGTTATGGACCTGACCAGATCCCTACTTGTATTCTTATAAATTGTTCTAATTATCTCTATGAGCCGTTAACAGCGATATTTAATTTATCTCTTAAAGAGTGCGTTTTTCCAACTATATGGAAGGAATCGTTCATAACCCCGTTACATAAAAGCGGTAGCAGATCTTCAGTGGAGAACTACCGGGGAATAGCTAAGCTTTCTGC
>NW_023476890.1:0-276 GCF_013731165.1 Rhagoletis pomonella
GATATGTATGTACGTATGTATGTACTTGTGGGTTTTATGTATGCATGAACGTATGTCTGTCAGTGTAGCGTAGGGGAGCTACGTTACAGTCCCCCCCGCACTTCGGAGGACAAAAGGGAAAGGGTGCCGCATTCCGGGGGTTCGGCCGGTGTGTGTGTCTCTAGTGCAATTTTATTGTACAAATATATATTTATATAAAAAAAAATTTACATAGAATAAACCATGATTTACATAAATCAAAATGTTAAGCTCCAGACACGTTAGAACTTTTTTTTT
>NW_023476890.1:376-2922 GCF_013731165.1 Rhagoletis pomonella
TTTTTTTTTTTTTTTTGTTACTTATTGCTATACATAGTTTCCTTATTTCAGGTATGAAAGTACATTTCGCTTAAAGGTAGAAAAAGGCAAAAAAAAAAAAGTTGTACATTTCATGCGTATATATATATGTGATAAAAAAAAAATTAGTCTTTCAATTCCATGGGGTGTTTTGACAGTCTTGGCGGGTTGTGTTGCATAATTAGCTTCCTTCTCAGTCTGTGAACTCTATCACTTGGCTTTGCTCATGATATCTGACCAGAGCGTGGTCTGCGTCCATGCGGAGGACATTGATTTTACGCTTATGCCAGCGGATCCGCCATTTTTGTAAGTTCTTGTGTGGGCGTTGTAAGCGGAGGTTTCGGAATGGGTTTTCCGGCGGTGCCCCCCTGATGTCCGCTGCCGGGTCTAATACGGGCTGAACTGTAGTTACCCCTTCGTTTTTGACGCTGGTCGGCGGTGTGATTATGTCGCGTGTGTTGGTGGGGCGTGTGGTGGCTTCTTTGGTGTTGCCATATGTTGACGGGTTGGTCGGATCTCGTGCTATGTCGTGACTCTCGGCGGGACGTGTAGTGATCGCGAACAGTGGGTTGCATTGGTCCGCGTGTGGTGAGACTAAAGGTGGTCCGTGGAATATTTTCACGTTCAGGATACGGGGCTTGTTAGGTGGCCATGGGACGGCTTCGAAAGGAGGCTGCCATGGTGATATCGGTCGAGGCTCGTCTGGTGGTGTTGGTTGGCGGTTTTGATGCATGGCGGGATTGCGCGGGTAGTAGCGCTGCTTCAGCGGTCGGTTGTGTCGCAGTGTAATGATGTGTTCGGCGGCTGTACTTTGTCCGGTGATTTTGGAGAACAGCGTTTTGTTGTGGTCCAAGAAGTGTGTTAATTCCTGATTTTGTTCCTCATTTAAGTGAGCCCGTTTTGTTAGGCAACACAATGTGGGTGTGGACCTCGGGGACGTGTCGGGATTTAGTGGCTGGCCGTCTAAGGTCACAACAATGCCTCGCTTTGACAGGAAGTCCATTCCTAATATCATTCGTTCTGCTAGGTTCGGGATCACTGCTACCGCCGTGCGTGTGGATCGCTCGTTATACTTGATTCTGACGGGGTAGGTGTGTGTACTGGCAACGCATGTCTGATCTGCGAGTTGGACGTTCCGCTTATTAGGCTGAGGTTGGATGTTGAGTCGCTCTAAATGCACGCGCGTGCTGTCGTCTACGTATGTTAGAGTGGCTCCGGTGTCCACCAGTGCTCGCACGTGTAGGCCTTCGATGGTGACGTCGGCGTAGAAGCGACCGTCGATACTTCTCCATTCGGATTGCACTGTAGTGGCTTGGGCGATGGGTGGCGTGGTATTGGTTGATTTGGGGCATGGGCAGTTTCTGGAGAGAGTTCCATCTTGACCGCAACGGGAACAGAACAGTCGCCGTGGGTAGTGACAATGGTAACGCTGGTGCCCACGCTTTTTGCAGCGCCAGCAGGTGTTCCTTGCGTCGTACCGGTTACTTATGGTGGAAAGGCTGTGTGCCGCTTGTCTACTTTGTCTGGCTTCTTCGTTTCTGAGCAGTTCATACTCATCGGTTAGCTCCATGAGCTCCTCGATGGTTTGGAATTCGCTTCTTTTTACGAAGAGTCGGTATTCGACTCGCAGGCCGTCATAAATACGTTCTAGGTGGTTTTCGTGGCACAAGACCGGATGTTGTCGGATGAGTGTCTGGAGGGCGAGGATGTAGTCCTTGGCCTTTTCCCTGTGCATCTGTTTCCGCTGGCGAATTGTGTCTTCTAGCTGCGTTATGTGTCGTTTGGGCAGAAAAAAATTTTTCCGCCCCGGCACGAAATCTAGCCCAGGTGGTTATTTGTTGCCTCTGGACGCGGAACCATTGGAGTGCTTTACCGCGTAAAATCTCGGGCAGGGTTGGGAGGAGTTGGTCTGGCAGGATTTGGTAGCATTCTGCCAGTTCCTCAATCCGATCCAAGAAGTCGTGCAGGGCATCGCCGCTGGAATAGTGTACGTCCCAACGACGGACAGTAGTCATTACTTCGGCGTTACTAAATCTGTCTCCCTGAGGAGCTGCTAGTTTTGCTCCTCCGGAGTGTAGGAATGATTCGCCCAGTTTTATGGCTGGGGTGACTTCGGGTAAGGACTTCGCTATACTGGCTTCTTCAGCGGTGATCTCCATTTCTAGTTCTTTTAGGAGATTTTCGGTTGATCTTCTACTTCGCTTGGTTTTGATGAAGTGGCTTAGAGCACTCCGTAGCTCTGCGACTGTGTTCCCTTCAACTGGTAACTGGTGTTGTCTGCATTCCTCCACTAATCTCTCTTTTTTCAGTAGGTATATCCAGCCCAGAGAGTCGGCGTTCAGCGTTGCTGTGTCGTTTTCGCTCGTCCGTGTGTTATTGGTTGGTTGTGGTGTGTTCGATGAACCCGCTTCGACAGGGTTGGTGCTTGTTGGTGCTTTTGCACATGCGCCTGCAGAGCTGGGTCCCTGCTCGGGCGCCATTTATGAGGTGGGTTTTATCGAAGGCTGAGGTAGCTCAGCCGCTCCAGG
>NW_023476891.1:0-2922 GCF_013731165.1 Rhagoletis pomonella
AATAAAAATTAATTTTTGGAATTCCATTTTATTTGCTATTTTTTCTTTTCATTATATATTTTTTTAATTTTTTTAATTGAATTTTCTTTAATTTTTAGATTTTATTGCTTTAAAAGAAAAAATGTCCTTTTAATTTTATTCAATACTTATAAACTTATTTTTAGATGTTATTGTTTTAAAAGAAATATATATTTGTCTAATTATAAATTTAATTTATGTACATATTTTATTATTTTTTTAAATTAAAATTTAGATTTTGCTGCTCTAAACAGAAAAAAACATTTTTAATTTCTTTTAATGTTTAGAAACTTATTTTATATTTTCCTTTAATTAAATTGTTTTCTTTTTTTAGATAAACTAATAATAATTAATAATAGTTTTCGGATTTTACTGTTTTAAAAAGACGAATATTTTTTGAATTTCATATAGATTTTAAAAATTTATTTAATTAACTTTTTTTTTTAAGTTTTAATTTTTAATTTTTTTTAAATTTTAGTTTTTTGTTTTTATTGTTCGAACAAATGTTTTCTGTTTTTTTAATTTAATTTTTAATTTAATTTGGATCAATTCCAGTTATTTTTATAAATTTTATATGTGTTTTTTTCTTTAATTTTCTTTGCATTATTTTTATTGTTTTAAAAGTAAGACATTTTTCAAATTCGTTTAAATTTTAGGAACTTTTATTCATTTCTTTTTTCTGCTTAATTTTTTAATGAAATTTTCTTTTTAATATTAATTTTTTATTGTTTTCAAAAGATAAATATTTTCTTTTTATTTAGTTTTTAGAAAGTTATTTCATTATGTTTTTTTCGTTTCGTTAAATTTTAATTAATATATATATATATATATTTTTTTTTTTAAGCCAATTGGAATAACCCCTAAGACCTTCTTCCTATAATATATATATCAATAAAGGTGATTTCATTTTTTCCAGAAAATGTTGCCCTTGACCGGGGTTTCGGCTTTTCGACCCCATTATGATTTGGAAATGATCTCAAATTGGCATCCATAAAAATCCTTTATATCAATTAAAAACTAAATACTTATGAATAAAATGGAAAGAAGAGGGTTGCTTAAAGAGTATTCCTTATGTAGATATAGTAAGAACATACTATGTATGTACATATGTGTGTTGTTGCTTCCGCTAGAGACCTCTAAGGCGATACCCGTTTCTTAATGGTATTTTCATGAATAAATACGTGGAAATACATGTACATATGTACACAAATATTTATGTTTATTGAAATTTCGTCGATGTTGGTCTTCAACTTCGTATTGAGCTTTTATGTTTTTATGTCCACTTGTTGAATGAATATTAAATTTTCGCGCTTGGTTTATTTCCGATATCCACAATGACGTACAAAAAGAAAACGTGATTTACCAACTACGACTACTTTGAATTTAAACAAATATTTGCTGCATTTTGTTGCGCTGTTATACAATATCTATAAAAAACATATTTATTTATGTAGTACTGCTTCAGTTTTTCATCAAAGAAAAAAGATTCAAAAAAAATGCTCGAAGAGAAGTGGTTAAGAGTGCAACAAAGAGCTGAATGAATGACAATATTTGCGCCGATTGTGTTCTTTTATGACATTGTGTTTCTATGCTTGACAACTTGACAACACGACAATACTGAAAAATGTCTTTGGCTATCGGCCTACCATACAATGCACGAGGCCATCGGTGTCAAGCCAGAGTGATGAGTTTATGTCAAATTTAAATTACTTTTGCTTTTAATGCAGATCAAGAGGAAAATGCATAATGGAATAAGAATAAATTCTATTAGACAGTGGATAAATGTTTAGAGCGAAGAATGAACAATGGATTTATGTGGTTTGACACCATGGAGAGATACAAAGTGAAAGCAATGGATTGGAATTGCAGTTGAAGTGGAAGTGAAATTGTGAAGGCTTTGCTAAACAAGAAACCAGCTGAGATAAGTGCGTAGAAATTCAACCAAGCTAACAAAATAAATACCAACACCACATTAAAGGAAGTGGAAGAAAATCAAGACTAAATACTTGAAATTTGCATACATTCAAATTCATTACTTTCTTTAGGGCAACAAATAAATTTTCTTTGCCTGAAATGGTATTCCACAATATTATCTTGTCATTAATTTCGCAAAATACAATTTCATTTCATTTTGCGTCTCTAATTTACAATTTCAATACGGAGAATTTTACTTGAAAAATATTTCTTTTCATTTTCGATTTACATATTGATTGGCAAGTCCCAGATATATCTTTGATTTGGATTTGAAATTGAAATTACAAGCATAGCGCCATACAAAAAAAAAAACACCAAATCACCGAGCGGAAGATGGAAAATTTAGTGTCACACGTACATGTCTGTATGTATATAGGTGTGTCTGTATAGTGCATTAGCATTTACCCAGGAATAAATAACTGAAAAGGTTATTTATGCGCATCCTGGTTGCTGTAGCCTTATCCTCCGGCGTCGAAGCTAACCCATAGCCCGGTAGTAATTTCCTGCCTCTGCTTAAAGTAAACACACAAGTACATATCATTTGTTCCTTCTTTTTGTATAATTTTGTGCGTTCATTTGGTTTCTATTTGCCACACTAAATGCCCAAGGAAGAGCAAGTAAAGTTCTCGAAAGCATTTGCTGGACTTTAGGTGGCGCCCAACACAGCTGGGCGCTACGGGTACGCATTACAAATAACAGGTAACGTGACAAAAATTAATTGCTTTGGTGCTACAATTTTGCCACACATACATATGTACATACATACCGATATGCGAGGCGCTTTATATCTTCATTTTGATGATGAGCAAAGGCAAGCAAGCAAGCCGGGATAGACAAAAACTAATTAAGAGCTATTCCAAAAGAAAATAATGAAAAAGAAGCCGGATGACGACAAGTACATAGATTGAAGACCAGGATTAAGGGCAGGTT
>NW_023476892.1:0-2922 GCF_013731165.1 Rhagoletis pomonella
GTATGTAAAATCAATTCTAAATTCATGGAAGAAGATTAGGGTTATAAGAAAAAGGGGCGTGGCACTTCCAGTACAAATTTACTTTTTCTTGTCACATATCCCTGGAAGTGTTTGTGGAAGAATACTGGAACTTCGTATGGAGTTGTGTATACAAAATGTATCAATTGCTTATGGAAAAAATGTGAGTTATTAAAAGAGGACGCATGTCGCCTCCCATACATACTAAAAACTTCTTAATACATATCTCTGGAAGGATAGAAGATCTCTCGAAGTATTTAAAATTTGTTATGGAGATTTATTTTATAAGTGCCGTACTGACAGAATAAATTTCATTAAATGGAAAAGGGAGAGCCGGGTTCGGCCTTGTAATCTAAAGCTCACTTGAGGCATTTGCTACAGTAATGAGAAGTGGTATTTATCAAGGCCAGGTTACTAAATTTCAGTTGGCAATATTAGAACCCGCCGTGGCACCTCCAAGAAGGTTACACGTTCACGCGCCGTATACCTGGAACCATTTTAAGGTAAACTTAGAGCGATTGATATCTTTCGTATGTCTAGCGCGCAGACGAGATTTTATAACTTCATAGTTTTAAACGGCCTAAATACCTTAACTCGCTTAAAAAATAACGAGCTATAACGAAATGGGCACAGAAATAAAATCTAACATCATTAAATTATTTTTCATATTTGTATAAAAGCGCGGGGTGAAACCCGCGGGTATAAGCTAGTCTAGTATAATAAGGTGCAAGATTGAAGTGTCTAGAAAATATCTTTGATTTTTTGAATTTTTCTGTTTGCGGTGTTGCGCACTTTCTTCCATATAACGAACGTTCGCATTTTATGTTATATGGATGAATGCGCGTCTAGCGTTGTTGTTTTTTTATTCCAATATTTTAAATTAAGCTTTATTTTATAGTTTTTGTTAGACAATGATAAATGATGTACACAAAATTCAGTATGGAAGAAAAAGTGCAACACCTTCAATGAAAAAAGTTCTCAAAAATCTACGCGAATTGAATTTACTATCTCGATCATTTAAACATAAGGGACTCGCCCACCACTAAAAATGATTATTTAAATCTAAAGTATTTATTAAATGACATTTAATATTTGCTTTAGAGATGAAATTTCGACAAACTTGTTTAAACAAAAATGTTAAGCGCATATGCAGAATGTGGAAGCGAGATTCTTCTGCTTGCGTTTCTATGTTTATATCATTTATCAGTTTAAGCACATACGATTAAATGTAAAAAAAAATATTTTTAATTGTGGATCCGAAAGAAATATTTATTAGTTGCATTGAGTTACGCAAAAATAGTGCCGATAATCAATCGATTGTGCCGGCTGCTTCGGAAAGGGCCGAAAATGGCACAATGCACACTCATTTTCCATCACTGTCACACATACAATCTCACTTAGGGATGTGCCGGGTATCCGGTAGATATCCGGAATCCGGCCTATCCGGCCGTTTTTTGGTTATCCGGTTATCCGGCCGGATGCTGGCTAATATCCGGCCGGATTCCGGATATCGATTATAGAAGATTCAATTTAGAAATTTAACCCAGATTTTGTATTTTTGTAATCCAGTTTAACAGTATCTAATTAGTAATCAAAGTTTCCGCATTATCGGGCAACAACCTATTTCTATTTTCAACATAAATGTTACCCGATGCACTAAATACTCTTTCCGAGTTCACTGAGGAAGGTGGCGCGCAGAGATACTTCATTGCCAGTGTAAACAAATTTGGAAATTCTTTGCGGCTATACTTTCACCAAGTTAAGGGATCTTCTTGTCTGGATATACATAAGAGGTAGCTGCAAATATTTCTCTATTTCTAGTTAATAAATCGCTGCCTGTTTTCATGTACGTTCGCTGCCTTGTCTACCAATCGTTTGATAACTGATTTATAATTTCGAATTAGTTCATCAACAACCCAGTTTTTAGCTTTATTGGCGTCAGAAAAAAAACGAGTTTTGAAACGTGGGTCACAAAATGTTGCAATAGTGAAGCATTGTCGTTGTTGAATGTTTAGTCCTATAATCAAGTAAATTTTTTTATTAATAGTTCTATAAATAGTTTTGATAAGTGAATCGCAATTTCATACCTTTTGCGACAGAGTCGCATTGGCTTTAGTTTATCAAGTTTATTCAGTGAAATCGCTGGATAAATTTATCAGAAATGTGTAAACGAGTTTCCATACAAATTTTGACAGTTCATTTATAAAGTTTACACAATTATAAGTTTATACGGTTTACATTGCATTTATAAGCTTTTATGAATACCCTTAGTAGTTTTGACTTTCATCAAATTTGATTGTCGTTTGACATGTTCTGTGGACCGTGTAAAGTGCTGTTTGATCAAAAAACAAAGTGAAAGAACAAGTGCCCGATAATTTAAATAAAAAGAGGAAATGAGCAAGAAAAGAAAATAATTCGACTTCATTTTAGAACTAATAAATTATTTCAAAAATCTCCAAAACCTTTTTTGTGGTGATACAACTTCAACCAAAACTGAAATTTTATGGGTTTTTTTACGTGTGTAAGTCAAACCATCTAATTACACAGACATATCTGTGCACAATAATTTAAATAAAAACACATATTTGAAAAGTATACGACTTAGTATTAGTATTAACAAATGAATACAAAGCTTTCTTAAGCTTCTCTTCAACTTCATCCAAAACGAAAAACTGAAATTTGATGGGTTTTTTGAAGCGTGTAAGTTAAACCATCTAATTACACAGAAGACAGTTTGATCAAACAATGTGACCATGTAAGGTCCATATAAGGCATCAACACACATGTGCGATTCTGACGGTGCGAATCTGTTCCGAAAAAATTACAACAATGCCGCAACTATTTATTGGAAATTGCAGACCTACGCGTTCGGAAACGAAAAAGGTTAATAGGCGGGTTCTGTAT
>NW_023476893.1:0-2921 GCF_013731165.1 Rhagoletis pomonella
TTTTCTTGGCTAGATCAAGCACACTGCGGATGTACTTTGTGGTGGATAATAAGCTTCATAGGCACATGTGTTGCACATTATTCTATTTGCGCTTATACCATCGGCTTATGGCAGCTATTGTTGTGTGTAGCAACTACTGCAGAGGCCAACAACAAAAGCAGAAACAATGTCCAAAGTAAATATGTATGTATGTAAAACAAAAGCTGCAGTAACAATACTCGTCGTAATAAAGCAAATGCAAAAAGACAATGCATTTAATTGTTGGATAACAATTTTTTGAATGTGCATGAGGAGACAGAATACAATTCATAAAAATTACATACATATATTTATTTAGTGCATACGTACATATATGCATTATTTTGTATGCATACATAGAAAAAGGAGAAGAATAACAACAATGCGTATTTTTTAAAGAACCCTTGAGCGAGTACCATGTCAATGCAACAGTAAAGTAAAATGATTACAGATTTACTTTGTGATTTTAGCTACGCTGGTCATATACCAAAATCCAATTAGCGCGTTGAGCACCATTTTGGTATGCTCTGGAACTTTTCTAACATCCAAGACTAGTGTCATTAATGGTGGGATTCATCTTAAACCCTACTTAAATAAGTTTATTAACGGGAACTTGTAGTCCTTTTTTAAACTTTGCAAGCAGTTTCATTTAAGTGTCTGATACCGGCTACGAATTAAGGCTGGATAGTAGTTTGTTTCCAGCCCTTCTGAAGATTGCATTTGTGCCAACGTATTATAAAGGGTGGCGCCGAATGAGCTATATGGTTGGAATTTATAACTTTTTTAATTATAATTTTTTTATTTTTTTTTTTTTCAGAAAATTGTGAAGAAGACTTGGGGAATTAATTATGAATCATTACACGAAAGGCTTGAATATGCCATTCGCTTCTGTGAAAAAGCGGAGGAAAATCCAGACTTTATTCACAATTTGGTAATGAGCGATGAAGCCCATTTTCTATTAAATGGGTATGTCAACAAGCAAAACTGCAGGATTTGGGCTACGGAAAATCCAAGAGCAGTGCATCAGCGAGAATCACACCCACCTAAGTGTACTGTTTGGTGCGGTGTATCCTCCGAAAGGATAATTGGCCCATATGTTTTTGAAAATGAAAGTGGTGTCTCAATCTCTGTCAACGGTGCTGCATATCGGACGATGTTGGAAAATTTTATTAGGCCAGCTGTGGAAAACCATCCAACCTTGTGGTTTCAACAAGATGGAGCCACAGCACATACTGCACGTAACTCAATGGCTTTGTTAAGGGACATATTCAGCGAACGCATTATTTCGCGCACAAGCGATTTTAACTGGCCTCCACGTTCACCAGATTTAACAGCTCCTGACAGTTTTCTTTGGGGATATTTGAAAGAAAGAGTGTACGTTAACAAACCAAGAACCATTCTCCAACTCCAAACAACATTCGAAATGAAATCATGGCCATTACACCCGAAATTCTGCGAAAAGTTATGGAAAATATGCTAAAAAGAGCACGTATGTGCGAAGCAGAAAATGGACATCACTTACAGGAAAGCTAATTGCAAAAAATTCCCCAATATATACCTATTAAAAAAAAAATTATAATAATCGCATAAATAAAAAAGTTATAAACCATTTAAACCATATAGCTCATTCCGCGCCACCCTGTACTATGAGGAATGGAATAGGACGTAATTGTGGTATACTGGAAAACGCGAGACAACTTTCTGAGGCATACATATGTTAGTAGTTGCCCATTATACGCGAAGCCTAGAGCAAGGAATTAGGGTATAAGAAAAATAATTAGAATCTATAGAAATCAATACTCCTTTGATAATTTACTAGACTCTTTTATAAATCTTAGTAGTTTGTCCGTAAAAAGTTAATATAGCACGTCGTTTCTCAATATATCCGACCTAGAAAAGCACCATCTTAGTATGTCGAAGACCGGGTCTAGGTCATCGACACGTTTTTTATCCAATAATAACTTTTGTTGAGGCTCGTAGCTCATTCCCTCTATGTCTGAAAATTAATTTTGGAACCACCCTCTTGTTATTTTTCAATGAAATCTTGGTTGCTTTACAGGTGTGAGTATTGCTCCAACGGTTATCATGTGTCTAATCCATATATGTACATAGTACACATATCCGTTGTACCTGGCGATTCCCGCTATACCTGAAGGAAAAGCATAAATGGGACTCAATGGAGCTTTTAATTGATATCGCAAAAATACTAATTTTATATTGAGAAAACAAAAATTATGAAAGTTATCTAGGGTGATATAATTTGTCAAATGCTTTTCTGAAGTCCATAAATAGATCACCTTATATCTAGAACTTTTTAATATTAATTAAAATACCTAACAGAAGAATAAAATCTGTATTTACTTTTTTAATAGGACTTTCTTCAAATGTTGGCCGCGACTACGCTGTAGGTTGTCCATTCGGAAGGTCCAATTTTCAATTACTCATTGCGGGAGTTACGCAAGTAATGTTGGCTTCGAAGTTTTTAACCATAGCTGGCTTATCGACGAAGACTTCAGAATTCTTATAACACCAAAGAAAAAATCCAGAGGTGTGATATCACGCGATAATATATTGAAACGTAATGTTTCTAACCAATGTTACCATGTGATAGTTTAAATGTAAAACATAGTTTTCTAGTCAAGCTTACAGTTTTCTCAAATTATCTCCTCTTACAAATTTGTACGCATTCATGCAGGCTTATAGTATTGTGGGTATTATAGCATCGAGAGTATTTAACCCTAGAACACACACCCAGAAAATACCACGTAAACACACACCCGGGATACGTTTGTACCTTATTTTGCGGTTTTTTTAATGCTTATTCAACCGATTTCTATGATTTTTTTTGTCTTTTGTTTCATTCGAATATTCCTACTGGTTCCAGCGATATGGGCAAATAAAGT
>NW_023476894.1:0-2921 GCF_013731165.1 Rhagoletis pomonella
TAAGTGCCGTACTGACAGAATAAATTTGATTAAATGGAAAAGGGAGAGCCGGGTTCGGCCTTATAATCTAAAGCTCTCTTGAGGCATTTGCTACAGTAATGAGAAGTGGTATTTTATCAAGGCCAGGTTACTAAATTTGAGTTGAAAATATTAGAACCCGCCGTGGCCTCTCCAAGAAGGTTACATGTTCACGCGTCGTATACCTGGAACCATTTTAAGGTAAACTTAGAGGGATTGATATCTTTCGTATGCCTAGCGCGCAGACGAGATTTTATAATGTCATAGTTTTAAACGGCCTAAATACCTTAACTCGCTTAAAAAATAACTAGCTATAACGAAATGGGCACAGAAATAAAATCTAACATCATTAAATTATTTTTCATATTTGTATAAAAGCGCGGGGTGTAACCCGCGGGTATAAGCTAGTTTTACAATAAACAAGCACATGATGAGTGTTTTTTTAATTCCCTTCCACTTTGTTTTCCTTCATTCATTTATCTTCGAAAAACAACTGATAGCTGGCAATGCTGCACATGTTTCCGCAAGGATTGCAGCATGTGGATTTTTCGTTTTTCGTAGCGTAGCTACGAATTACGAATTACGAAAATTCGGGTTCTAGAATAAGGAGGTAAATTGTCCGTGGGTGTTTCTTGCCTGGGGCAACCACTTTAACCTAACCTAACCCAACCTAACCTGTACTTCTTTGAGCTATGAAATAGTTGGTCATATTACACATGCATTGCTTAAGCGGGAAGATGGGGAAATAAAGAAATACGAAACCGAAAATATACATATGTCTGTACATATGGGTCATTCCCAAACAAAGTGCTATTTTTTTGTCCCCCCTTTTTAAATTTTTTTATGGTGGTAAAAACGAAAAATCTAAAAACGATATACGATCCAAATAATAAGCCACCAACATTATACGATCCATAAAATAAGCCACTGTTGTTTATTATTGTAAGCCGCTTTGTCTTCTTTTACGAACAGTATTTCTTTGATTTGTATTTTAACTACTCCATATAAAGATATTTGCCCCGCTCAGGTTATTCGATAAGGCAACAATGATTTTGTTGCGGCAAATGTTAAAGCTGTTTTTGACAAACCTTTTTGTGCTGGTTACAAATCCGTAAGTATAAAGTCCCCATCGGCTCCAGATTAAAAAAAAACGAGGCCAAAGTGTAAAAAAATTGCGTTTTTTGCAATATTTTAGAAGGTCTATCAAAAAAACAAAAAGGTGACAGAACCTTCCACTTAGGCTTAAAATAAAGCTATAACTCTCAGGTACTATCCCTGAAAGTACCATCCCTGCACCTCGACCTGATGGTCACTAATAGTCATTTATTGAACAATATAAAAATAGCAGAATACTGTGCTATTGAAGAAAAATAAATTTTGTCAAAATCAGTTTTTCCTGTTAAATTGATTTATAAATAACTATAAGTGACCTTAGGGTTAAGGTTTAGGAAAAATATTATAAGAGATTGTAGTCGAAAGTTCAAGCCTTAACTTGAGCATAAGTGAAAGGCTCTATCACCTTTTGTTTAATTGCGGTGGGTAGTCAAACTTCGCACAAAATCAGGTTTTACTGTTCAATAAATGACTATAAGTGACCATAAAGTCAAGGTGCAGGGATGGTATTCTCAGGCATAGTAGTCGACTTTTCTAGCTTTAATTTAAGCCTTTTGTTTCTTTGCTAGAGCTTCTAAAATATTTCAAAAAACGTGATTTTTGACACTCTGACCTCGTTTTTCTTAAAATCTTGAGCTGATGGAAACTTTACTCACGTATTCCTAATCAGCCCCGAAAAGCCAATCAAAATCAGATTTAACATTTCCGCAACAAAATTTTTCCACATTTTTGTTCCCTTGTGTAGGTAATCAACATCACTCCGAGCTTTCCTGAATGTCACTTTTTAATTTTTCCGAGATATTAACATTAGTTGTTTTGCTTGCCTAAGTGCATTGCGGTTAAGAAGCGTTGATCGAATGACATAAGAAATAACTTAATTAAAAGAATTATTTTGTGTTTTTAAGAAAATTTATCACCCAGTTTTTTATGCAAAAACACTAAAAATAAGATAATTACCAATGTCTGTTTATTGCTTTAAGAGTTTCAATGATTTCCTTGTTTTTATATTTTGATGAAATAAGACTCTTAGAACAAAAAAAGTGAAATATTTGCAGAATATCACTTTTAGGTGAAAAATGATTTATTATTTTTAAATAGCATATTTCTCAAAAATGCCACATATGGGAAGTTATTGCTGATGAGAGATTAAACAAAAAACCTGTTATTGCATTAACTGGATTGAGAACCAGTTCTTCAGGCATAGGAGGAGTTCTGGCTTGTGGTTCAACAACTCAACCAGAAGCTGACATATAAGCGCCCATGGTTACTATGCCCGACAGCTCCGCATATCTTTGTGAACTCATTCCCATAGCGCGCTCTTACTCCGCTGCTATAATTGCAAATGCAATAGAATCCATCGTTTCCTTCAAAATATGTAAAATCAAACAATTTTACTATAAATAAGCACTTCATGAGTGTTTTTTAATTCCTTTCCACTTCGTTACCCTTCATTCAGCTATCTTCGAAAAACAACTGATAGCTGGCAATGCTGCACATGTTTCCTCAAGTGTTGCAGCATGTGGATTTTTCGTTTTTCGTAGCGTTATTTTATTTTATAAGTGCCGTACTGACAGAATAAATTTGATTAAATGGAAAAGGGAGAGCCGGGTTCGGCCTTATAATCTAAAGCTCTCTTGAGGCATTTGCTACAGTAATGAGAAGTGGTATTTTATCAAGGCCAGGTTACTAAATTTGAGTTGAAAATATTAGAACCCGCCGTGGCCTCTCCAAGAAGGTTACATGTTCACGCGTCGTATACCTGGAACCATTTTAAGGTAAACTTAGAGGGA
>NW_023476895.1:0-2921 GCF_013731165.1 Rhagoletis pomonella
TGTTAAATAAGTCCCGAAGGATAAACTACTGAAATGGCGAAAATTCATGACTTAAAGATTGAGGAACTGAAACAGGAGTTGTAAAAGCGTAATTTGGCCACCACCGGAAGAAAAATGGAATTGTTATCCCGGTTGCGAGAGGCTATGGAAGCTGAAGGCATCGACGTGGACAAATACGGCTTCCAGGGTAAACCTGACGCTGCATCCGCAAAGGACGAACATAAGGATTAGGCTGCTTGTTCGTCGAAGGATGTGCAGCAGACATCCGGGAAGGTTGAAGAACAGCAAAAGGCTTTTAGTTCATCAACAGCTATGGACATGAACACGTTATTGGCTGCCATGTCACAGATGTCATCACAGCTGTCATCTCAGATGCAAACACAGTTGTCAGATATTTCGTCGCAGCTACAGGCGTAGAAGACACACGTATCACAGTTGCTGGAAGTGCAGGATGCAAAGATTACACAACTGCAGGAGAATTTGGCTAGATATAACGAACAAATCAAGGATAGACAGGATAAAGTCGAGGCTAAGGTCGAAGAGTTGGAAGGTCGCCTCCGCGATTTGCAGATGAATCGTCCAGCTACTGCGACAAGTGCTCCCAAGGTAAAGACTCCATATCCTTTGACGGCGCGATTCCTATCCAAGTCTTTAAGGTCCAGTTCGAGAAGACAGCTACAGCAAATCTCTGGAGCATGGAGGATAAATCCGCTGCGTTATTCGTCGCATTGAAAGGACCTGCAGCGGAAATCTTGCAGACAATTCCTGACTGTGAAAGGAATAATTACGATGCATTAATGGGTGCAGTGGAAAGACGTTATGGTAGCGAGCAGAGGAGACAGATTTACCAGATGGAGCTGGAGAATCGCTGCAAGAAATCCAACGAGACTCTACAGGAATTCGCCTCCGAGGCTGAAAGGTTGGCTCATTTGGCAGTTGGAGACGCATCTGGTGAGCACCTTGAAAGGGTGCCATCCAGAGGCTCATCAACGGAATGCGGGACATGTATACTAAGGTAGAGACGTACGCGAATCCAGACACGTGAAACGGCGGCGCTCCTAAGTAGACCAGCCTACAAAGCTCATCGAGTGGAAGTGGAAACACCGGACGAGACAAATGAAATGCTGAAGAAGCTAATCCAACTGCTGGGCGAGAAAAAGCATTGGTCTGGCAAATGTTTTAAATGTGGAAAGCCGGGCCACTTCGCCGGCGATTACAGTGCAAGTTGCAATGAGCTCAACAATTCAGCAGGACGCAAACACAGGGCTGAAGGAGACGAAACTAACTCCAATCAGTCGTTAAACAGAAACGAACCAGCAGGAAGGGCTGCGTGCTGGCTCCAGAAGTTGAAGGGCACATAATCCCCGTCTCACGAATTGGCCGGAATTCGAGCAACCTCACTATTGGTGGACGTGGGAATGGGCAGCAGCGAGTGCTGACAGTGGATACTGGAGCGTCACATTCCATTATTCGGCCTGGTGTGGCTACCCTTTATGTGAAGCCACTACCTGGAGCAAAGCTGCAGACTGGAACTGGTGAACGCACCCAAGTGTTAGGAGAAGTACCATGCGAGGTAATAATCGACGGTGTGGCCTCGTACACTAAGTTTATAGTGGCAGACATTGTGGATGAAGTCATCATCGGCGTGGATTTCTTACTTGGCCAAGGCATGAATATTGACCTCCAGAGAATGATCCTGACAGATCGTCACAGGAAAGTGCCACTTAGGATTGATTACGACAGCCAGTACTGCAGCAGACGGTTAGTCTTAGGGGAAGTGTCGAAGATTCCACCGGAAACGGAGCGGTTAGTTGGGCGGAGGTTGGCAGTGATGGAGACGGAGTGGTTTCGTCAGGAGAAGGAAGCGGTTTACCGATACAGGAAAAGCGTGACGGTTCCGCCAGCTCAGTGAAGAAGAGGTCGGAACAAGGAAGTGGTCATGGCGCGCCAGGCAGTGTTTCCGGCAGGAGGAAATCCGCTAAGCCACATTGCAATGGTGATACGCCGGTGGCCGGAAATGGAAGTGACTGTGGGAGCAGTAGGCGTGCTTTGAAGTGTCCCGAAAAATGGGGTCGGCAAAGGCGAGCAGTTAAGCCGGTCAATGAGGTTGACGCCGGCGAAAGAGCGAGATGCGGATACACTGGGCAAGTTTCAGCGTGAGGAACCGGCAAAAAGGGTGCCCACGAGAGGAGATATGGTCTGGTCACCACCAGTGGCCGGTAGCAGCACGACCATGCACCACCGGGGATAAGCTGGAAGCAATGTCCAGTAACGCATCGAGCCGAGAGGAGTTACAGGAAGGCGATTTGGTGTTGTTGCACATGCCGCAGCCGAAGAAAGGCTTCACCTCCGAACATCTAACTGGAAAGGTCCGTATAGGATTGACAGACAGCTGAAGGACGCAGTGCATCGAATCCAGACAGCTGGGAGACCGAGAAAAAAGATGAAAGGCTAGCAACGTTTGGAGCAGCAAGTGTGTCTGATCAGGACGATCAGACTTAGGTGGAGGGCAGTGTGGCGAATACTGCGGCAACGCGAAGCGAACAACGAGAAATAGGCAGAATGTTCGAGGAATGACGCAGAATGTTCCATAAAGAGAAACGTCAAGTTGGATGAACACTGCGAACAGCGAGATAAAGAGAATGAGTCATAAACTTCAAAACGTTCTAGAATTGCCAGTTGTGAGTTAGTTACAAGTCAGTAAGCTACAAGTAAAGTGAGTTGCGAATAAGCAAGCTATAAGTTTAATTGTGTTAACAACTTTTGTAAAGCGTTGTAATTGCTTTAACGAGTATTGTTAATTGTTTGTAAAGTTAATTGTCCTACAATTTGGTCATCGTGAGCATTTATTTATCAATCCAGCGATACGAGCCACAGGATATTTGGGAAATCCCTCAAGGTTTCGAGGACAATCGTAACAA
>NW_023476896.1:0-2921 GCF_013731165.1 Rhagoletis pomonella
ACCCTGTTGACGTTTGGACGTTTTTTGTGTAAAAAATGACGTTTTTTTAACTTCCCAGTAATTTTTCTTTGTTACTAAATCTTACAAGAGGAACTGATTTTGAATTATTTTCTTAATAAATCTTTACAATCTTTGTGTTTTGCTGCAGCTGCTTCAAAATATTTTTTCTTGGATTTTTGGACTAATGATCCCGTGTTCAAAGGCTGGTTGTGTAAACACTTGAGGTAGGCTTGCTGTAATGTTTGCAATTGCAATTTAAAAGCTGAATCAGGAAGAGCCGGTCTACTGCAACACGCACGCTCGCAAAAGCATCAAAATAGCTGGGCAGCATAAAACGTCAGAAAAAAGTAGGCGACTTTTTTAAGACTACATTGAAAATGTAATGAACGCAAAAAAGACTGAAATATTGCTATGCTCCTTCCGAGCAGAACGTAATTTAGCATTTTCGACAACCGAAATGTCTACAAGAAACAAAACATTAAAAATCAACGCCCCTTTAAACTTGCACATTATTGCCCTGAAATTTAATGGGCTATCAAACTGTATACTCAAAAAAAATCTGAATAAAAAGTTGAAAATCTAGCTGAAAATTTGCAGATTTTTTATAATTTTTGCACAGTGTTTGTGGGTTTATATTTTGTTTGTTAAAGAGCTTGGCTTTTATGGAAAAATAATATACATTAAATAAACGAAAGAGAAACAGCAAAATCGATCAAAATGTTGATGACTTAATAAGTGTATGTATACAATTATTTTTATATTAACGATCTCAAACCAGTTTATAATGAATTTTAAATGTGCTCTGTCGAATTGACATTTTAATATACCTTACGTACATATATACCTTTGTACACAATAAAAGTTTAATAAGAACAATCATTTGAAAAAGACGTTTTTGGGTAGGAAATGACGTTTTTTCAGACCAAGAGTGATGTTTTCTCATGATGAAGACCTGGCAACACTGCTTGTGTGTGAAAGCCGAGTAGCTCCCGGAGACTCCCGTGTGCATCACTGATTTAAAGCAATGCCCGCCAAACACTTTCCTAGGAAACGAACTTTATTCGGCTTTTCACATGTACATAATCGGCTTCTTACACTTATACAATCCGAACGTCAACAGCAGTTTTGCCAGAACTTTTCAGGGTGACCGGCTAGATTGGATTAAAAAAACGGCTAAAATGTTTCAACTAGAATTAATATTTATTTTTAAATACATAAACTACATATTGAAAGACTAGTAAATCCATTGAATTTTTTTGGTTAATAAAGGTTATACGAAGCTAAGCCGTACACCATTTTATTTTTGTTTAACAAAGGAAACTGCCGTTATACGTAGCTAAGCTTTACATCAGAAGTCATGTTTGTTTCACTTAAATATAAACACAGAGATAAATTACAAACTTATGGCATTTTCAATAAACAATTTTGCCTTCTTATAAATATTGGATCATTTACAGTAGGTTGCTTTTTGTCCCGCAAAATGGCCATATTAGCTGAAAGTATGGCACTTTTGCTTAGTGGGAGTGCAATGTTTTGAGAAATGAACACGTAAAGCTGTGAAAGCAGAAAGTAGTTTAATTTATTGACATTCGTTGTTGTTGCCGACCACTTCACTTTTAACAAGTTTATGACATTTAATAAGATCATGCCACCAGATTCACTAGCAGAAAAATTTTTGTTTCTTGAAAAAGTAAAAAAAAAATTTGAAGTTAGTGAGGTTGGATGAAAATATTAAAAGTGTTGCGCGTTTCCACCCGGTGCACCTGAGCAAACGTTCGAATATAAAGTTTTTTGCTTTTCCGAGGTTGGGTACGTAGTTTGATTACAAATTGCTGACGCAAAATATCTTTAAACCTCTGAAACATGTACCATTATCCGTGGAACAGGAAAGATGTCGAGTTAAAATGATGCCCTGCAACTTGTAACGGTACCAATTTTTGGATTCTCGGAATTTTCTGATAAAGATGTGGTGCTGCTTAAAATATATATATAAAAATATAAACACGAAACTATGTATTTGTCACAAGAATTATTCACATAAGATGAAAACTACTGCAGTTTCATTTTATAAAATTTAAAAAGTATGTTTGCACCATGTATTGTCAACCCAGAGAGTTTTGCTCCACATTGAAATTCGTGCTCTTTTATTTTCTAAGTGTAGCGAATAAAACTTCACACTTAAATTTAAGACATTCATAACAAAAATTTTATTAAACTGGGACGCAAAATTTAAGCAAGGTTTGCCTATTTTTCTTTAGTTTATTAAATATTTATTATTTTTTATGAATATGTAGCTCATTACTTAACAAACAACATATACTACAAACAAATTTCACACTTGATGTAAAAATTATGAAAATTCTGCAAAATTTCAGCAAAACTTTTAACTTTTTAATCTGCTAAAATTACGCGTCCCAGTTTATGTGTATTTGGGTCACTCGCTTAAAAAAAAACATTGAAATCGGCTCACTATCAGAGACCGACTTTGAGTACTAATAAAATTAGTGTACTTACCCTGTGGGAAAATCTCTAGTTTTGAACTGGTGCGCTTCTAGTACATTTAGAACCACTACTAGTTCGCGATAAATCTCTTTTGCATGCAAACAACTGGCGAATTAAACACAGCGATGTCACCTTTTACCTTTTCTATAGTTCAGAACCAGTCCTAAATTCGATATATGGGATCTAGTTGGCTTTGCACCCCATTTTCTGTAGTTTCGAACCAGTTGTAAACGAAAAAAGTAACAACATGTTTTCATTTTGGGTTACCATGGTAGCAATTTTTAATTATTTGCAGAGAAATGTATTTTCAATCTGAAATGAAATTTGTTTGAATGAATGTAAATTAAATTGTGCATTTGAAAACACGTTTACTGTATCGAATGAAACAATTCATTTATGTTTTAATTGTATTGAATTTA
>NW_023476897.1:0-2920 GCF_013731165.1 Rhagoletis pomonella
TTGCTCTTCGCTTACCAAGTCACCGGTGATTCGGCTTACACTGCGGTGGGTTTTCACAGAGAGCACCTTACATTCACGCAGCAGTTGACCCTGCGCTTGAACCTCACAACGCTCGGGCATCTGAAAATGAAATAAAGCTTACAACAAAGTTAAACATTAGTTAAATTTAAAACACCTACCTTCTCGGCAAGGGCGCTTTCTACGGCGGAAAGCCTTTTCAATATTTCCTCTTGTCGAGTCTCCATTCTTCCAAGGGCAGAAAATATTTGTTGTAGCGCTGTTGAATTTCATAAAATTTAAGTGTAAATTAAAAATACAATCAATATATGTATGTTGTTTATTTAATATACCTGAGTCATTATCCACGGCAGGTTGGGGGGCCGTACGGTCGAGGAAAGGCTGGGACACGTCGAAACGGCGAGATACTCCAGCTACAATGAGAACGTTTCAATTAGGATAGTGTCACTAATATAATGAATACTGATTCTTCTTACCATTTGCCTGACTGATATCCGGCTCCTCCTCTCCATCAATAATAAAACTGAATTCCATTTCTTTTTAAGTAAAATTATAAAATAAGTTATGTAACAAGGAATTAAAATAAATTTATTCCCTACTGGAATAGCAAAATACTTATGGTCTATATCTTCTCTCTTAATAATTTGAATGTCTTAATCTATAATTTGAGCTACAAAAATACCTAAATCAGATGAGGACACCACGGGCTCCCTAAAAATGTCCCCAACCTTTGTTAAAACTACAACGCCAAAACTGTCTGTTTGGGTTTGTTGGTTGACAATTTTTAGGGATCCCGTTTTTTTACTAAAGAAAAAACTATCTTTTTCTTTTTTACAATTTATAATAAACTTATCTATTTGTGAAATTTTGCTAGAATCCGTAATATCTCTTCGTTCTTCTATTCTTAAAAATAATTGCTGCAATATTTTATTTGGATTATTAATAATTTTTTTATATATAATTTTCGAATTTATATGCAGAAAAATTGTCTAAAGGACCAAATTGTTTAACGCAATCACTTAAATGCAAAAGACCATGGACATTAAAACTGATTAAATGTTCGCCGTAAAAATTACTAAACAACTTTACAAATTCTTTTAACATTTCATTAGCGACATTAGATTCTACTTGACAAGACTTCTCACAAGAGAGAAGGCGAATACCGACATGCAACAAAAGAAAATGGTAATACAAGTTATCCGGTATACAGTCTTTCAAAACAAACAACCCCGAGTACAATAAAAATTGCCGGTATTCTGTCGACTTCCAGTTGCTTATTTCACGCAGATCTCGACTGAGTCTGGAAAATACAGAGGGAACCAACTTATTCAGAAATAATATTTTTTCATTCATCTTTGTTACGTTCCCTCTTTTAATAAGCAACTGGAGTAGTTTTTTAGTTACTCCTAAATCAACTAAATGCATGGGTTCTAACGGAAATTGAGAAACCATGCCAATATTTACAGATTCTAGCAAGATTTCACACTGTCTAAATTCGTCTAAATGATAGGTTATATCTACTCTATTTTTAAACGAACTATCTGTTCTTAATTCTCCTACGTCTTGAGAAAAACAGACCCTTCTTTGTAAATACTGTCCTTGTTGAAGACATTTAGGGCAGCTGTTTTTCCCAGTGTGTGACTTCACGCCAGTTATAAAGGCGCGGGCTGGCGTGTCACATGTAAAAAGTCTTACACTAAATTCTTTTAAAACCTGCTTAGATCCAACCCTTACACCATTCTGACTTAGAATTTTTATCTCTTCGCAAAACTCAGCAAGGAAATTATTAACATGGGATAGCTTACTCATTCCTGAGAAGCAGGCAATAGTAAATGTGACCGAATTAGGAAAAGCTTCTACATGCCCCAAAATGGCCCACAATGCCCTATTAGAGCTTTTAAATAATTTCAAACCATCTATACAAAAATCAAAATCTTTGAAATTAAAATTATATTGTATTCCTAAATACAAAAAATTCACCTTCAGGAAAAGGTCGAATTTGAACTATTTTTCTACTTGTACCCAAAATGGTTCTTGCAGTTAAAGGTAACCCGTTAAGTCCAGCATTATGTAAGGTTTGTAGGAGGTCCGTTAGGCTATTTTGCAAAATATTATTTTTGATTGCCCACGTTTTTAACCCCCTACAAATTTCCTCGCTTAGGTTTTTGTTTGCAGATTCTTCAGTGCTATTATCACTTTCGACATCTTCAAACAAAAACCTGTCATCATCGCTATTATATTCATCGGTATCTAATTCAGGAAACACTTCCATAGTGCTGGACGTTAGATCACTATTTATTCCGCGGCAAAATGCTTCTCTACTCGTGGACGGAATATCATCGCTTTCTAACCCAGAAGTCGGTTCATTCAGTTTACGAAACTTCGCAACTGTTGCTTTATAATAAGCTTTTTCCTTACTTATAAGGTTAGAAAGCGTTCTTTTATGCATACCGTAATAAATAATGGTGTAAAGGTACGATCTAATAATAATTCTATTAATAATGATAATAATAGCAATTAAAGTAGTAATATAAATAATAATATTATAATACTATGCCTGCAAAGAACATATAAAAATAAAATTTGATAAAAAATAATATATAATAAAAAATATCGCAACAAAACCAAAAAAAAACTTCATTGAAACGTCTATATATTATGGCCATAGGCAAGTGTATCCACATATCGTCGTTTAAAGTACAAAACCGCGTATCAAGATAATGCAAAACCGCGTATGTGAGGTTGCATAAATTATATTCCAGAGCGTAAAAACTCTCATATGTCAAAATGGTTTTCTTTTTTGTAAAGCAATCGCATTTCTGGCTAGTATATTTCAGAACGAATGGATAAGGCTGGAGCCAAGAGCTATTGTTAGCTAATCCAATTTTTGGCAAAAAAGGTA
>NW_023476898.1:0-2920 GCF_013731165.1 Rhagoletis pomonella
GAGGACCGCCCGCTATTCACTGCCATCCAGGGCCGCCGCTATAATCATCGTCAGCGTTAGGGCCCGCACCGCTGCTCTTATCACCGGGGCCGCTATTACCACTGCCGCCCCAAGGCCGAAGCTACAACCGTGGGCCGCCCGCCATCATCACCGAGGACCGCGAACGCTAACTATCGCCAACCAGGGCCGCTGTCACCATTGCCACCATCAGGGCCCACTGCTACTGTCTTCATTACTGGGGCCGCCGCCATTATCGTCGCCCCAGGCCGACCACTACTACCCGTCACGAGTACGGTAATCGCCACTGCCATCATCGCCCAGTACCGCCGTTACCGTCGTAGTTAAAAGGGGCCACATTTACCCTTCGCCACAATCGGGGCTGCATACAACACCACTGCGGGAGGTCGCTGCCGCCCTCATTATTATATGGGCCACTGCCAACGTCACCACTGAGGCCGCCACCACCACTGCAAGGGAACTGTAGGCTGCCGTCGCCGTCACAACCACCGCGACTGCTCTCATTGCCACGCTCTTCGCTACGACTGACACGTACCACTGCTAATCTCGCTGTCACTAGTAACACTCCCGTCGCCGTACAATTACCCGCCGGATAATCTCCGACACCGACTGCCGACTCTCGCTCTTTACCTTCCGCTCTCCCCTGCACGACAAGTTGCCGGTCTTCTAGATAGCCGCGTGTGTGTGTGGGTGTGTTCGGCTTAATACACAAATCATTGTGTTTTATTTGGTGGGGGTTAGTGGGACCTTCGCTGGACTCTGGAGCGGCTGAGCATACCTCAGCCTTCGACAAAACCCACCTCATAACTTTGTGAAAAACTCAGGAAAATTCAATAAATCAGCATACTAATTTGCAATTTTATATTCAGATTTTCAAGCAACTTCAAACCTGCACTTTGATAAACTAAAATTAAATGTATTATTAAACTGCATACTTGGAATTTTTCTAAAAAACACTTTGCCTATATTGCGAAAAATTTACTGTGACAATACTTTTGTTCGTTACTGTAAGTAAATAAACCCTTAACTTTAAAAAACCAAAAAAAAATTTACAATATTTTAAAATTATTTTTCGAATCATAATTTTTTTTTATGATTAACAATGTATTTATATTTTTTTTGTTTGGGTTTAGATCCTTTTTGCTTTCAACACGAGGTATCTTTTTTCTAGTTTCTATTGTCATAGCCATAACTCCCTCTCTATTTCTATCAATCAATAAATTTTATAATTTTTTTTTGGCATTTTTCCTAAATACAAGTAGAGCTTTATAAAACTTGTATACCACCAAATGTTTATCAAGCTTAGGATTTTGTGTTATCCGGGCAGGCTTATTAATTTAACCAGAGAATATGTTTTCTTTATTAAGTTTACCCAGTTCCCCATTTTAAACTGCTACCTGTACTGTATCAGCGGTTAAAACTTGTTAAATTTTTATTTAAAATTTTCGGTAAGGAATAAGCGAGTGGATGAAAAATATATAAACCGTAAGAACGGCCCATATATATGTATATGAAAGAATACACACATGCGACGACTCTAGCCATTGTGTGTCACTCCTTTAAATCATAGTTATTTTTTTCTTATGGTATTAAAAAAATATCGTTCGTAACACTTTAGTAAATATTTATCCGTATATTAACTGAGTATATATTAAAGACTAGAAGATGACCCGGTGAACTTCATATCATCTATAATTTATTTGAATTTCACTTTGATCAATTATAACAAATCTTCAAAATGCAATATAATGAGATCAATAATACTGCCTGCTGTTATAGCTGATAAAAGATTCCACACCTATGAGATGTGCCACGCCCCTTTTTTACAAACTCATTTATATACATATATCTTTCCATAAGCACCTACCATAGGTATCTGTGCATTTCAAATTTCGAGTTCATGTGACTATAATTCCGAAGTTAGAGCTGATTAAAAATTTTCACTATGGGAGGTACCCCTCATCCCCCTCCCCCCCTTGGCGAGTTTCAATTTTTTTACCCTATTATAGGTCCAGGAGTCATGGCAATACTTTGGCAAAATTTTATTCGATTCTGTACATCCGTTCAGGCTGCAACCTGGTACATACATACATACATACTTCCACAAATATATAGTAGATTTGCTTTGAAGCGCCATCTTGCGGTTCTTTAAATAAAAAATAGATATCAGAAATTAATTTTTCGTATCACAAAACTCCCGAGCACAACTCTTTATTACAAAAAAAAAACATTCCTAACACTTTAGTAAATATTAATCTGATTATGGACTTAGTATTAATTAAAAATAATTTCTTTTAAAATTGCGCAGGCTCGAAATTGATTCTAGTGCTATGATCTAAAGGGCTTTTTTTCTTAGAATATTATGTAGAATCCGAATCTGCTAGGACCGATGTCAAAAAAAAAGTGACCCGCCCTAATGTGTATATATGTATATATGTTTTAAAATTAGAAAACATTTTTTTCTATTATTATTAGATCTTTTTAGTAAAAGCTTACCTTCGTCCTTTGTTTAATTTATATATGTTTATATAGTTTACTTAAAAACTTTCCCAAAAATGGACCTTATTCACAGCAAATTTCTTTGATAAATCTCAATAAAGAGATAAGTTTATATACTACATTTTCTTTTCTCTAATAAGCATAAGAATTCAAAAATTAGCTGGCTTTCAAAACGTCAATCACATTTAATAAATCAGTGGCAATTTAAAAAGAATTTAAAAATAGCCAAACAAAAAATTCTATGCTATACATATGTATATATTTAATTTCTCTGATAAGCCCCAAGTTGTGGTGTGATTTTTAAAATACTAATATATTAGCCTATTCATCTTTTTAATAATATAAGAATAACCTTAATCTTGATTTCATCATCATTGTTTGTCTAATAAGTATATTAATGCCA
>NW_023476899.1:0-2920 GCF_013731165.1 Rhagoletis pomonella
CCATATTAAACAAATACATCCTAAGGTTACCCGGGTCCACGTTTTGGGGCCACGCCCCCTTTATATATCAAAATATTTTTTACCCTGTGACCATCCCTGGAAGATATCCAGTGCGTGTGTAAAATTTGGTTACGATCGGCTTATTCGTTTAGGAGCCAAGTGTGTCTATAGGTACATACATAATTTGAATTTTATATATATAGATAGCACACATGCACATTTAAAATATTTTTCGGGTGATTTCAAACATACATATGTATATACATATGTACATTAGTTCACATACATATGTATATTTCCGTAAGTATCCTTGGCGCAGTAAAAGCGGCATTGAATAAGAACGTAACCGAGCAAACAAATACATATAGCAAAAAAAAAACCTCCCTATGGCATATAGCGCTGAGAAGTATGCCAAGAACATACACAAATCCACGAATTTAGTTATTAAAAAATTTCCAGTGTTGAAAAATGTTTGGAAAAATGTAGAAAATACTCTGCCTCACAACTTGCGCTACTGCCGCTGTTATAGTCTGCCTATAGGCACACACAATTTTTCCCATTTACTTCAGACACACAAGTCCTTCATAGTGTGTAATTACCCTGCAGGGAAATCCCGAGCTAGTGAACCAAGGTTCTAGTTGCTAGTACTTGATATTTATGGCCAAAAAAAGAACCACTCCGATAGTAACTAGATTCCCACCAGTTCCAAAGCTGAGAAATGTGGTACTCTTACAAAACTATTTTATTCTACCTTTTAAAACTAAATATCGCTAGATAAGTGTGAAAAGTTGCTAAGTCCACTGTTTCTCATATTTGATGCAAGAAGTAAGAGCATTTAAAAATGCATATTTTTCTAAAAGATAGAACTACCTATATTTTATATTCTAACAGTTTCTGTTCAGTTATACGCGAATTTGTTCAGTTAAAACCAGTGACAGATAATGTGATAAATAGGTCCCAGAGAATTCAAAAAATTTCCATTAGAAATCTACATCTAAGTTGACGAATTTAGAACTGCTTCGGAGCTGTAGACAAAGGGATGCAGCGCTGCACCAAGCCATCCTTTGTTACCTTTTACACATATTCGTTTAGCAGTTTTTTCATTCGAATACGCTTTCGTGCTGTACTTCACAGAAGCTTTTTCATAATCTAACAAATCATAGCAACCACATGTGCACACTTAAGAACTAGTTCAGAACTCTAGAAAAAGAGCGAAAAAGCAAATTAGATCTGAACTTAAACTTTGAAATTTAAAACAGTAGCGGAACTGGTGGTGGTTCTTTATGTACTAGAAGCAAACCTATTCGGAACTTGAGGTCTTTCGTACAGTGTAAGATCTACATACATAATAACACACACATGTTCTGTGCAAGCTTTCAATTTAAAATGAGATGTACTAAAGCTCAAAGGATATGTGTGAAAAATTGCCCAACATTTATGTATAATAATATTTATGTGTGCTTGCGAATATGCATCTTCTATAATATTTTCTGTCTCGACTACAAACAAATGTACATATGTATGCGTGTACTATGTGCGTGCTGCTTAGCAGTGTATTAGAGTGTCTCATTGCGAGCATATCCTAGAAAATCCTAAGCATCATTACAGTCTAATTAGAATTTTAAATTTATTTCTATCTCATTGTGCCACTTACTACTTATCATTTCTATTCCTTTACGCTCTATGGCATGCTGGTTTTCATGCTGTGCTGATTTTAACTGCAAATAAGTGCACATGTACACAAAAATACTTATTTATACATACTAACATGCAAACAAAATGGAATTTATGCATTCAATACGACTCGGTAACCACAAGCATGACATTGCTGGCAATATCTTTTAACCGCATTTAAACATATACATACTTTAACATGAGCTTATTTAAGCGATGGGTATATTTTTTCGTGCATGTATATCATGATATATATATATAATGATATATGTATGCGGTGCCAATTATTTAAATATGTATATTTGTTGGCACATTCGTACTGTTTTTTCGTGAGGAATTACATAGGTGTTAATTATTTTTTTCTTTTTTGCTTCACTAATTTCATAATCAGGTAAAAAAGTTGCATAAGAAAGGCAGTTGCAACTAAAAGTAGACTAAATTTTTTTCGACCATTGTATGCATGTAAAAATTATACGGGTATGTATATAAATTTTTTCTTTATTTGTCAACTGACTTTATGAACGTTTGGTTCATGAATACATACATAGATGAATTAAATTCAAAAATAAAATAAATAGACAGACTTTCAATATGTCAATATACGTAAAAATTTTTTTTTGTTTGTAAATAAGGAGATATTCATGGGTGGGGACTTTGACGAAATTTCGGCCAAAATCGGGGAATTTTATTGTCGAAATCGGAATTTTCAATAATGAATTGGTATAGGAACTTCAGGAACAACCCAATCAGGGTTTTTGTAGGAAAAATTGATTTTTGCGTTCCCGTACACTTCTGCATCTGTTCTCCTTTTACCCTCACTTGAGAGAGTAACATTGTGGTTTAACAGTTCCTTAGGTTTTATTACAAAGTTCATAGGAACAGACCACCTGTCAAATGTTTCTTCTCGCTCTTATTACTTCACCTGGTATAATTCCACCATATACACAACCAACACTTGCCAAGTGAGAGAGGGGCTATGACATTGATAGCGGCGGTTATGTTTTGCTAAAAAATATCCTACTAGATATAAGTTTTGCTATCAATTTTAATTCGAAATCATGAAAATAAACAATAACATACATAAGTACAACACCATGAAAACCCTTTTCCCCCTACCCATATGCGAGTATCCTTACCAGTAGTGTGACTTCTTTTTTGACTACAAATTTCTATTTGTGCATTAATATCGATTGCCATAATATTCTTTCGCCGTTCTATTGAAAGTTTCTCGAAAAGTTTTTCGCTA
>NW_023476900.1:0-2920 GCF_013731165.1 Rhagoletis pomonella
AAGAGCTACCGAAAAATGTAAATGACTTGTAGAACATTCAATTTCCCACAAAAAGGTTTTAGAGCAATAAATCGCTCGCATAGATATTACTTGAGATATTGGGCATTGAAGTTTAAGTATTCCTCACTACCCATGGATTATTGAGCTAAATTGTAGAAATTGTTGATCAAGTTCAAAGTGATGCTAACGATTTATCTATACCAGTATTAACACCCCGAGATTCGGGTGAATGCATTAAAGAAATATTTGCAGATACTAAGTATTTAAACTCAAGTAAAGAATAAAACGTGGTGGTCATGAATATACCTCAGTATTTAGCTCAAAATTTATTTAAAGAACTTCGCGAAAGACAACAATTAATCTTCTAGTGATAGAGACCTGATAACCCAAGATAATTTTTGAGTTATTAAAGGGCCTTTCTCTACTCATAGCTTCGTACAGTGGCCCGTGAGAAAACACTAATTTTTAAGGTATAGTCCAACCTTTCACAATATCCGACCGAGGGCTTTATTAGCCGTAGTCTTAAACGCAATAATCTTTTAAAATTGGCGCCGTTTCATAGTGAAAGGGATTTAGTATCGAACTCTTAAACTAACGCTTTCTTAACACTCTCAGTATAAAAATGCAACCACCGATTCTAAAAATTTAAAAATACATAAATATGTATACCTGCTAATTTGGAGCATTTGTTTCAAAAATCGCATAAACAAATTTTGAGAGATTTGAATTTGACCGTCATCCTGGGCCCTTTAAATTTGTCAGTGATATCCTAGGTGTTTAAAAAAGAAAGTGATCTGAGCTATTTTTATTTTTTGCTTTCGCGAAATAAATTTCGAAACTATGAGTAACGAGAATCCGAATCAAAATTCCACGGATATTTGGTAAATATTTTTCAATAGATTACACTGCTCGCTATTATTTCTGCCAATTTTACTTGTGGGACAAACACGGTAACCGCAATTGCAGCTTGCACTTTAATTTGATATACAACTTAATTCTGTAGCTACTCCAGATCACCCTAACTAAGTCGTATGACTGAACAATTATATATAGATACGTTGTGAGTGAGTCAAGAAAATGTTTTAACGCTTATATCTTAGCATTTACTCCACCGATTTGAAATCTGAAAGTTTTTGGATAACCTATGGAGCTTGCACTTTAATTTGAAAATAAATAATATAAAAAAAACTTTTTAATATACAATGCTTTTATAAATGGACTAAAAAGTAGAAAATAATATTTCTCACTCCAATAGAATTTGTTTTGATAACTTTTGATTTTGAAATTTTAGCAAAAGTCATTATAAACAATCTATGAAATTGAAAATGAAAAACGTGGAGCGCATGCAATACAAAGCATTCGATTTAATTTAAACTTCTACAGCGAAAGTAGAACTTTGAAATCGATTTTAAGCGGTCGTTATTCATATACCCACATACATACATACATATATTACTTTTCATATCAATTCAAGTGTATTACATGCGCCCCACGCTTTTCATTTTCAATTTCATAGATTGTTTATTATGACCTTTGCTAAAATTTCAAAATCAAAAGTTATCAAAACAAATTCTATGGGACTGAGAAATATTATTTTCTACTTTTTAGTCCATTTATAAAAGCGTTGTATATTAAAAAGTTTTTTTTATATTATTTATTTTCTACTTTTTAGTCCTGTCTGAATAAAATTTTGCAATAGATATTAAAATAATTCAACGATATTAATAGAAAGGTGCACACACATGCATTTACATATGTATGTACATACAAACGAGCACCAATTAATTTTATTTAAAGAAATGGCGTGTCGTCTATTTCCGCTGTAGCAAACGTAGTACATAGGGCGACATCTAGATGTCATCTACCTCGCCCTATTCACTACAGCTGTCGCCCTATGCACTATGCTTTTTTATAGGAACTTTTCAAAGCTTTGCTTTGGTGTCGGAAACACAACATTGAAAGTTTCTGGATCCACAACATTGAAAGTTTCTGGACGCACAACATTGCAAGTTGATAAAAGCGTTGTAAAATACAACTCAATTTTGTAGCTGCACCAGATCGCCCTAACTATGTTTAAACGCTTATATTTTAGCACCTAATTCACCGATATGTAATCTGAAAATTTTTCTGGATAACCTATGGAGCTTGCACTTTAATTTGATATACAACTCAATTCTGTAGCTACACCAGATCGCCCCAACTAAGTCGTATGACTGAGCAATTATATATAGATACGTTGAGGGTGAGTCAAGAATATGTTTAAACGCTTATGTTTTAGCACCTACTTCACCGATTTGAAATCTGACAATTCTTGAATAACCTATGGCGCTTGCACTTTAATTTGATGTACAACTCAATTCTGTAGCTACACCAGATCAACCTAACTATATATATAGATATTAGAGCTCTTGTTAATCGACTAACCGATTAATCGGTTAATCGAATAGAAAATGTTGTTTCAAAAAATAATCGAATACCTTTAATCGATGAACCGCCCACTTTCGACTAACCGTTCATAATCGCCTAGTTGTTTTCATTCGATTACTTGACAGATTCGACTACTCGAATAGTTGTTTGCTTTCAATATTTCATAAGTTTTGCGGTTGATAGGCTTTGAATATTTATAGTACCAAAAATAGTGTGGCACCGCATGAATTATGATGGAGATGAATACGTGACTTATAGCAAAATTCAAAGTGCATCCATCACCTTCATAAACTCATGGAATCCAGGCACGAGAAATGGTCTCTTGGCGCTCGTTTGAAATAGTCTCGCCATCTTCGTTTTTTCTTATACGCTTGAAACTTTTTGCCGGGCTTGGTTCGGCACATTCACATTGGCTACATCTGTGGTCCTGGGGAGGATAAACTATGGAAAATTACCACTTATTAGTTCGTTAACATAAACATACATTTCCAGG
>NW_023476901.1:0-2920 GCF_013731165.1 Rhagoletis pomonella
TTTTTGCAGAGCATATATACGGTCTATGTAGAATTTTGTTAGCTTTCTTCTGCCGTATTTCATATAGAGATTATTAAATTGGTTCGTAAGATAAAAGTGATTAAGTGTAACCACTTTTTGTTTTAAGCTGAATAACGGTAAATTGAAAATATCTTGAAAAGTTATCCGTAGAACAAAAAATTAAATCGATTTTCGGAGTCAGGGAGGAATTCTTTATAGGAATTGGATAGTAGCATGCATTGGACATTTTTGCTGTAAACCAGTGTAAATAAAAAGCATTAAAGTAATACCCATCCAAAAACTTCATGTACTTATCTAAAAATTCTTCGTTTCCGGAGCGTTCCCCAAGTTGGTGCCAGCAAGAAAAATGCATTCCTTTTCTATGTTTTGACCAAACCAGCTCTTGAATGCTTTTCTTTTCGCGGCACTGCACTTTAGGAGAGTATGGTCTTGTTCTGGTTAATGCTAATATCCGTGGTAACGAAATGTTGAGAACATGCATACATAGATACGGATATTTAAGAAGGCTTTTTTCGCTCACGCCGCTGTCTTGAAGCCATTTTTATCTCACAAAAGGAAGCGCTGGAAATTTAAAAAATCTTGTATTGTCTTCATTGCAGTGGTATTTTGTATTTTTGCAGCTTCCAAATGCGGAACTCATTTATATTTTTTTTATTAAAAAACTATTTAATTTTGGGCTTTGTTGCTCAAAACCTTCACAGAAAAGATTTTTATTCTAATTTTCAATCTGATAGCTAGATTTTGATGAAAATGTCATAATCCCAGCAAAAGTCATATGGTTAACATGGCTCCTAATGTCATTAAGTGAAACTACTTTTTTTTCTGCCATGGGTCGGTACGTAGAACAAAATGAACAGGGGCCTCATACAAAATGTAGATGTTGATATTTTAAGGACCGCCCTAATCTTCTACTTCCCTACGCCTTCGTCTTCGCCTTCATCTTTGTATTTGTCTTTACCTTCATCATCATCTTCATCTTTGTCATCATCTTCCTCTTTATCTATCTATGTACATACTATATCTAGATATGTATATCTTCATCTTGACACATTCACCTTTGTCTACAACTGCATCTTTTCCTTTGGATTTGTCTCTCTTCGCCCCCAGTGGCGCTCATCAGAGACCTTCGTTTTCTGTCTACGCATTCGCCATTGATCCCCCGCACTACCTTCATCGAGCCGTTAAACATTTTACGTAAACATCTCCGAACTCGATTAAAAAGTTTCACTTCAAACTAACTTTTCACTGAATAGTAAACTTTGAACTGCGGCAACTGGTCCAGCCCTACCACCTGTACTAGGTCACTTAAGTTCATGATCAGTGTAACACCGTGTAATAATTATCTTTTAACATTTTCTACTTAGTTTGTACTTGTAATTTAAACAAATATTCCGACGAATAGATAGCGTCCCTCTTTTTTGAAGTTGGTTAAAAATAATGAAAAAATTACGACTTTAGTGTAAAGAAGAAGTCGCAATTTAAAGTGTTCATGAAATTAAGGTATGTAGGTAACTAAAAAAATTTCATTTTAACTCTTAAATAAGTTCATAATAAACTCCATGCACTATAAATTCTTTTGTAGGGCTCGATAAAACTCAATTGTTACAATAACAAGTATTTTTTTAACCAAAAATACAACCGACTTCAATTCTCAAATAAAAATTTAGAAATACCGTTAATTTCTTCATAATCCAATGATCGGATCTAAACCAAATTAGTATGGGACCACTCTTGAGGCACCACTCTTCCGATAGAAAAAGAATTATCGAAATCCGTTAAAGTGGTCCAAAGTTATGCGGTAACATACATACATAAAAAAGTATTCCGATGAATTGATAACCTCCTCATTTTTTGAAGTGGGTTAAAAAGAGAAAAATTAATGAGGTAAATTATTAGATATTATTAAATTTACATTAAAAATAATCTCAGGTTTCATATCAAAGTATTGCTCCTGTCGAGTTAGCTCGAATATCTTATTTTTCAGTCGAGAAATGTAATTTTGAAATTTTCAAATTAGGCTACCTTTTGACTTTAGTCCAAAAAATGGCTAAACTAAGGGGATTGTCTTCTTCCCCCCTCCCTCTCGACTGGCCTTAGAACAGGCTAAATGTTTATAGGAACACGTGCTTTGTTATGACCAGGGAACGGATTTTTAGGACCTAAAAACCTTTAAAAAAGGCAAAATACCAATTTGGCAAGAGGTCCCTGCGTTTCTATAAGCCGCATGGGCATGTGTATATTTTTTAATCTTAAAAAAAAAATTGTAAATGCTATAATCATTTTTTTAAAGGTAGAAAAGACAAAAAAAAAGCAAATATCTTAAAAAAGGCAAAAAAAAAGCAACATCAAATGTGTATACATATATGGAATCAGGGAAAGCTAAATAGTGGACATTCTTAATCAAATATACTCTATCTCTTTAGCAGAAAAAAGGCAATTTCCATAATTTCTAAAATTTGAAAAATGAGTTTTGAGTATCGCCCTCCATGAAGGGGCTCCAGTGTGTGTCGTCATCGCCAGCACAAACTCGTTTTGAAACATCATCACTCATATCATTGCGATGCCAAAACTGTACCTACATTCTGACCCGAATGCGTTTACATTAGCCTACATTTTTAGTTTAGTAAATTAATTTAATGAAAATTGAATTTCCAAAATTAGCATTCAAAGTACATACATACATAGGTATATGTGCTTGTAACATATATGAACTTACCTGCACACGAGCAGCGTTTATTGAAATTTTCATTCGTTCGGTTTTACTTTTCGTTTATAATTCGGACCCTCCCCATTATTCTACGTAACCTAACACAATGACAAATAACAACCGTTCATTTGAGTGGAACTGAATCGAGTGATTTTGCGCAGCATTCATTGGCTGACGTTAGCCAATGAGAAT
>NW_023476902.1:0-2919 GCF_013731165.1 Rhagoletis pomonella
AATTTGCCGACAGTTAGTCTGTTCCCATACTGCAGGATTTAATCAGATATAGTCCCAGGTCGTTCCGTCCACAGAATATCAGTAATCTAGCCATGCAAAAACAAAAATGTGACTCAATAGAACTTTTTGTGCTAATTTCAACCCTACAAAAATTATTTGGCTAAAGAAAAAAATAAAGGACATATCAATGGTTAAAGTTAAATTTAAAAATTTTTTTTTAATATTATTATCTTTTGAACAATATGACCTATTAAAAAACTAATGACGCCAAAATAAAGGTAATTAGGCGATATTTCTCTTGGTGGACATAATTGTTTCCTTTCATTTATATTTTTAAGCCAGAAACACCTAATAATCAAAATATATATATTTTTTTTTTTTTTCTTTTTTTAATGGCGTAAAAGGTATTTAAATTATCTTTAAATTAGCATTAATACGTTTGTGATCGGTCAAATAGTTTCCGAGATATTATAAATATAAAAGTTAAACTTTAACCTTTTTTACTGGCTTTAGATTTTATTTGCGCCAAATAATCTTCATATGGTTGAAATCAGCATGGAAAGTTCTATTTAGCAAATTTTTTTTTTATTTCTTTATGGCTAAACGGTTGGTATTCTACACCACGGCTACTTCGGACTATTTCTGTCTAAATGCTGGAGTACGGGTACAGGCTAAATGTAAATAAGAAAAAGTTAACAAACAAATGTCAAATTAAACTCTGACTTTATTAACACCTCAATGAGTACACTTGACAGTTTTCCATAAACTTAAAACGTTAAACAAAAAGTCTTCACATAATAGATGTTTTGCTATGTTACATTTAACCCAGTAAAGTCTTAATTATCCTGGAAACTGACTGAGCACCTTAAATAATTTTGACGGCCCTAAAAAGCCCCTAAATATCACCTAATTCCTCAGCAATATATATCTGTGTTCGACCAAAATTTATAAAGTTGGTCGGCTACCGTGACGTCAAGCGATTTTTCAATGTTTACTGGGCAATATTTTTAGCGATTTTTCAATGTTTAACAATATTTGCAAAGCACATAAAAAGCACAAAATAATAAACCCAATTAAGCAGTAAAAAGTCTTCACTGGATGGATGTTTTGCTAAGTTACAGTCAACCCAGCAAAGTCTTAATTATCTCGGAAACTGGATGAGCTCCTATAATTATTTTGGTGACTCTAAAAAGCCCAAAAATAGCACGTAATTCCTCAATAATATTTGTCCGTGTTCGACCAAAGTTTAAGAAGTGCATTTTTCAATGTTTACGGTGCAATATTTTTTTAGCGATTTTTCAATGTTTAACGGGCAAAATTTGCAAAGCACATAAAAAGCACAAAATAATAATTCCAGATGAGCAGTAAAAAGTCTTCACTGGATGGATGTTTTGCTAAGTTACAGTCAAACCAGCAAAGTCTTAATTATCTCGGAAACTGGATGAGCTCCTATAATTATTTAGGTGACTCTAAAAAGCCCAAAAATAGCACGTAATTCCTCAATACTATTTATCCGTGTTCGACCAAAGTTTAAGAAGTGGGTTAGCTAGCGTGGCGTCAAACGGTTTTTCAGTGTTAACCGGGCAATATTTTTAAAGCCCATAAAAAGCACAAAAAAATAAGCCCAGAAAAGTAGTAAAAATACTTCATTGAATGAATGTTTTGCTAAGTTACGGTTAACTTAGCAAAGTCCTAATTATTTACCAAATGGTCGGAGCACAAAAAAACGAAAAGTGGCCGAAAATAGCACACAATGAGCACAATAATACGAACAAATTTTTTCTTCATTTTTTCATTTTAGCGCCGCTAACTTGATTGAGCTTCGAAAATGTTGCAATCGCCACAGAACCCCTTCGAAGCTACTCTGCCGCGCTTGTGAACAGCAACAGCGGTTCGTGCCAAATGCTATTGTTGCTGCCAGCGTTGCCGAATAGACGATTTCGTCGTCATTTTGACGTTTCTTTAGCTCAATGACGATTTGACGATTTTTTCCCCGTAATGGCGATTTTTTATTTTAGTTTTTCCAACAAATTGCATATGTACATATGTATGTAAAAAATTTGTTACAGGAAAAAGTAATCCAAAATACAACCATGCATTTATATAGTTTTGTTCTACAACAAGTTATATTAAATTTGTTCTAGAATTGTAACCAACTAATTAATTTGCACTACTGACAATGATTTGAAAGAGACAGAAAAGTGGGAGAGGGGAATTCGTTCAGTCAAATATATCTATCAGTTAGTTTATGTAAATGTTACACTAAGGGTCTTCACATCCATTTTCGTAGTTTTGGTAAATCGCTGGCTGACACTCGGTAATTGTATCAAATGTGGACGTTCTTTTTGGTAAACTATGTTTATCCACAGCGGATTCGTAGCTTGTTTCCTAAAAAAAATTAATAGTAACAGAAAATTTAAAGAAATTTACTTATCCATATGCGTTATGCCTTTAATTTAATAAATATCGAACAGCTGATTGCAGTCTACCAACTACCAGATAAATTATCAAGCTTCCTTCAGGATAATTCGGTACACCGATAATAAAATAATTTTACACAAACAAAATACATTGGGAAAAATTACCGAACACCGAGTACCAAACCAGTGGAGTTCAACTATTAAAAAGCAATTGTGTTTTAAATTGTAATTTTCAATTCTCGTTAACAATTGCAAATCCACTTTTATTAACCCATATGCAATGTGGGTTCCCTTTGGTTTTGTAATGTGTGGTCATATTTATTGCGCCGTATGCATAGAACCTAAGCAAATGCCTTTTCTTAAAATGTTCAAATAAATTTAAGTTAAAGGTATGCAATTTTAAGAAAACGCAATTGCTTAGTTTTTATGCATACCGCCCATTATATGCAATTCCTTTGTATTTTTTATTATGTTAAAAAAATACAATAAACGATTTTTT
>NW_023476903.1:0-2919 GCF_013731165.1 Rhagoletis pomonella
GGGATAATTGCCACGCCAATTTGAACGGCGATGAAAAAACAATGACTGCCCAGCCAGCAGAGAGACGCCAATTTTTTCGACAGTGCGGTCTCGCATAATTTTACGTATCCGGAAATTTTCGAATTTTCGTTCAAGCATGCGTAATCTTTTTGTGTGATCTTGCAACTACAACATTGGTGCGATGCGTATGCCAATAAAAGTTTTTATAGGGAAACTCAAGAGCACAGAAGTGCGTTTTCTGTTATAGGAAGGCCAAGAATCCTCGCTGTCCCACAAGATGAAAAGTTTTCCGGTACATTGCTAAATGAATCGTGTGATCTCTTAAGTATATTTCAAACGAAGCAATTGATATACCTACGGTTATCTTTCTTTGTTAATTCACCACTTTTACAATTCGTGGTAAAATTTATGAACTGATTTCTGGGTAGATGCACGACCGCATGATCGTGCATGAGGGCGTCAGAAAAACTTAACCCCATCCTTCATTTAGACATCTGAAAACTAAATTCGTATAACTTAAACATAGGGCCAAAGCAGACCAACCACACGGGGTTTCTATACATTTTCTGCAAAACCATTGCTTACCATAAAATGAATACGTGTTATGAATTTCAACCTTAACTCCAGCGGCACTAATCGGGTAAATTTTTATCAAAAGAATTTTCCATCATACAGGTACATAGGTCACATTTAAAATTTGAACGAAATCGGTTAATAAATACGATTTTTATAAATAACTCTACTCCAGCGCCACCTAGCGAGTTTTCTAGTAGCATGTAATTGGATCATATATGTATGTAAGATAACATCCGACAATCTGACGGAATTCTATTCAGTGTTTTTTGAGTTTATTCCGAACAACGAAAACGGCTATCATTTTATGCAAATAGGTATGTAGATAGGACAGTTTATAGCGAAACTCGTAAAAGCAAAGCTCCATTCTTTGTGAAAAATTTAAAAAAAATCTTCAAAATTTTCACATAAATTCTACCTTACTGAAAATTAAAGACAAAGTTACATTAGTTCAATGGGATTTAGAAATCTAGGAGAAAATGGTTCCCAATCGAATGATACTTGCGCGTTTACGTAAATGTATATCGATCCAGCCTTTCCAATAATTACCACTTTTCGCCAAACTACGGTATTGCTAACATATGTAGCTGTGTAGAATTTCAGGACGTTAGCGTAAGCAGTTCCAGAGATAAGCTATATGAGAAGTTCAGTTTGTATGGAAGGAAGGAGCCACGCCCCCTTTCCCAATGAATTTGCAATATATGTATGCATCAGTGCTAAGTTTCAGTTCCCCAGCGTAATTGGTTTTAGAGATATATTGGTTTTTTACGTTTTAATCTTCATAAGAATTTTAGGAATATCCCGAGCTACATACCGAGTAAATTTTTGGTCAGAATATTTATTTTCAACGTGTTGCCAAATATGAACCAAGTCGATGCAGCCGTTTAGTAGTTTAGTAAAATACATTGTAAAGAGAACTGTATGAAATTATAAAACGTGACGCCTCAGATTTCTTAATTTTTTGGCAGCAACAACGAAAAGTTTAATTTTTTTTTAGCGAAAAACCTTCCACACAGAATTAAAAAAAAATTAAGTTTGTGGTTACATCAAGGCGAAATTTTGAGAACGGTCCGTTGCTAACTCTAAATATAAACAAGGACGCACTGGAAAAAGTTAATACGTTCAAATACCTAGGAATAATGATCGACGATAAACTAAAACAAAAAAAAATGGATTCTATATTTTCAATTAGAGCTCTAGCAATATGTACATCGGTGAAAACTGCATTTAATTCCATACATTAACTTTTGCGTGGTACGCTTACAAACATACAGACAAACATACCAAAATTTTATATTTGGCTTCTGTTGATCTAATAAACCCCCTATTAATTTTTCTTTAACATCTATTATGTACAGATATCGGCCTGTTGCAATTTTATTGTTCTCAAATACTCTCGTTTGATACCCATATGGCAACACTTAGTTTATATTATAAATTTAACTGAATTAAAATTTTCAAACCCGCTTCACAAATATTTTCAAAAGTAAGCTTCCTAATCCTCTTTAGTTTAATATTCGTATTGCAATATTTCATTTATTTTACAAATTTTAATGAATATAACTTTTCAATCAGTTGGCAAATCCCCTAAAAATATTTTTAGCATTAAAATTTCCTAGCCTCTTTAGTTTGATGGCAATATTGCAATATTAAATTTTTGCTATCAATTAAATTAAATTAAAGTTTTCAAATAGGTGGCAACCTTCCACAAAAATATTTTCAGCTGTAAGCCTTTGTAAATTTCTTTCTTTTGACAGCCATATGCAGTATTCACTTTACCGTATCAATTGACCTAAACTGAAATTTTAAACACAGGTGGACAAATATACAGACAGACAGAGATTCAAAAATTCTAAAAACTGTTTATTTGGCTTCTGTAGCTTTAATAAAAACCCACCATATTAATTTTTCTTTAATATCTATAAGGTACAGACATCGACCTGTTTCAATTTTATTATATAAATATATGTAGATATAGATTTCATTTATTTTATCAATTTAATACAATACAATTTTTCAAACAGGTGGCAGCCCTCCCTAAAAATATTTTCGGCAATATAATTTCCTAAGCCCTTTCAGTTTGATACCCATATTGCAATATTCAATTTATCTTATAAATTATATTAAATGTAAATTTTCAAACAGGTGGCAACTCTAAAAAATATTTTTGGCTATAAGCCTTCTTCAGCCTCTTTCTTTTGACGCCCATATTGCAATATTCATTTTTTCTTATCAATTTACTTAAACTCCAATTTTCAAACAGGTGGCAACTCTATTTTTTTTTTCTTCCTATATTTTAAGTTAGACCTCTAGCAATACATCGGTGAAAACTGCATTCAAATCCGT
>NW_023476904.1:0-2919 GCF_013731165.1 Rhagoletis pomonella
TTAAAAAAATTTGTATGTTAAGAAGTGTATCTTAAAATATCTGCCTTAACATTTATATTATTTAAATTGAATTTGCTCTTGTTACCGTCAAATGACATGCTAAATAGTACAAAGGTACATAATTACTTGCTCTTGACATTATTTTATGTTACTTATCGGAATTAGTGAAAGTGGATTTTGTGAAATTGGACCCTTCGAACATTGTGTTATTAATACTATGACAGAGAACACGCAGTATACGTCGCATGAATATGCGGATATTCACCTAATTTACGGTGAAGCTTGCTGTAATGCCAGAGCTGCTCAAAGACTCTATGCAGAGCGATACCCCAATCGTCGACATCCGGGTCGAGAAGTATTCGCCCGGACCCATAGAGAAATATATGAAGGTAAGTGATTTTTACACCTTTCTTGTTTGCTTGCTTGTTAACTATAATTTTTCACTTTTTTAAGGTCGCATACCTGGAAGGCGTGGCGGCGAAACAGGACGTCCTGCAACGGTAGATGTTGAAGCTGTGTTAGAGGAAGTGGAACTAGCTCCATCGACTTCAGTGAGAATGATGGAAAGACGGACGGGAATACCAAAAACTACAGTTCACAAAGCTTTAAAAGACCATCGATTTCATCCCTACCACATTCAACGTGTTCAGGCTCTACAGGAAAGAGATTACCTGTCGAGGGTTAGATTTTGCCGTGAAATGTCGCGAATGCATGAATCAGACCCCAACTTTTTTAATAAAATAATGTGGAGCGATGAATCATCATGCAAACGTGATGGTTATTTTAATTTTCATAACCTTCACAGTTGGCAGATATACAATCCTCACGAAATGAGAGAAGATCGTTCGCAGTACCGGTACAAAATAAATTTATGGTGCGGTATTTTAGTTGTCAGATATTGGGACCTGTGGAACTGCCGCCAACGCTCAACTCTCACAGTTATTTAGAGTTCCTTCAGGAACGGCTTCCAACTCTTTTAGAAGATGTACCCTTAAACCTGCGGCGAAGACTATGGCTGCAAAATGACGGGTGCCCTGCTCACTACGGGCGTGAAGTAAGAGCTCATTTAGACGAAACTTATCCTCGCCGATGGATTGGACGATACGGGCCAATCACGAGGCCCGCTAGATCGCCAGACCTGAATCCATTAGATTTTTTCTACTGGGGCTGTCTTAAGGACACAATTTATTCAAAAACAATTCAAAACGAAGAGCATTTGCGGGAACAAATAAATGGAGCTGCTGCTGAGATAGCCCAATTGAGTTTAAGATCTCTAAAAGCGTCTTTTCTTAAAAGGTGCCGAGCTTGTATTAGAGTAGAAGGTCGCCAATTTCAGCATATTTTATCAATAAATGAATAAATTTCTCTTCAAACGACTAATGTATATTTTATTTCACGTGAATCCATGCTTGACAAAAAATATTGATAGATATAGCCCTTGTTATAGACTCTAGTCCGAATTCCGGTAAGTAACACAAAATAATGTCAGGAGCAGGTAATAATGTACCTTTGTACTATTTAGCATGTCATTTGACGGTAACAAGAGCAAATTCAATTTAAATCTATTAAATACATTCTAGCGTGTCTCAGTCCTTTACCCACTAAAGCGGCTATAACTTTTTTTTTTCTATTCAAAACAGTAAGTGTGGCACCTTTCTGAAATCTTTATTAAATGAGCAATTTTTTTATGTAATGTAAAGTTATAGCTCAGTACTTTTTTTTTCACCCGAGATAGTCAAAGTTGGGGAAGAAAATATCAAAAAGTTAAAAATCCAGAAATAGTCCTAATTTTATGATGGTTCCTTAATTTATTTTAACTACATTGCATTTGAGTATGGAGAGGCAACTATCTGGAAGTATTTTACATACAAAATTTACTAAGTATTGCCTGGTTTGTAGTTGCAGTTAAAGAAAACACATGAAAAGGCACGATTTTTTTAAATTCGAAAAAATGTAAATATTTCAAAAACGGTGACACTTTTACCTGAAAATTTTTTGTTTATCAGGGAGTTCACCCCCCCACCTACCTTCCCCTAAAGTTTGGCACGTTACTTCTGGGACACCCTGTGTATATATATATATAATAATAATAATAGTTTGGCGCTTACACATATGTTAGTGTTTGGCCGAGCTTCTTTTCTGATTTGTGGCGTTCGCCTTGATGTTGTCACACAAAGCGGAGGGACCTACAGTTTTACGCCGACTCCGAACGGCGATTGTATTTTTATGAGAAGCCGTTTTTCTTGGCAGAAATACACTCGGAGGTTTGCCATTGCCTGCCGAGGGACGACCGCTGTTAAGAAAAGACCTTTTTCTATATTTTTTGCGATGTTGCTTTGACCAGGGTTTGAACCCAGGTGCTGATGAGTGAAAGCGCGCACTGCTTACCACTACACCACAGCGGCCGACATATATATATATATATATGGGGTGCTCCATACCAAACTGGACGGGGTTCACACTTCATGTGTTTGATTTGTTTCAAATTGTTAGGGTTGATGGATAAACATAAATAATAAAAAAAATATGAAATTCGGGCTTGATTAATACATTTTTAAAAACCACACAGCAAAAAAACCAAAACAAATCGATTTAATAGTTTTCCAAATATCTCGAGAACGGGGCGAGGGAAAAATTTGAAAAAAATCACACATACACACATCAAAATACTCTATGAAAAGAAACATTCTTGAATTTTTTTCTTGAAAAATTTTTCGCATACAATTTTTTTTATAAAAAAAAAATAGTTTTTGAAAATATGCTATCTTGGAAAAAATTTAATTGATTTGAAAAAAATCACACACACACACATCAAAATACTCTATGAAAAGAAATATTCTTGAATTTTTTCTTGAAGAATTTTTCACATAAAATTTTTTTTATAAAAAAAAAATAGTTTTTGAAAATATGCCATCTTAA